>NC_133620.1:69607267-69847267 GCF_048593235.1 Sminthopsis crassicaudata | reverse complement strand
CACATTGCTTGCTGTCTTGGGAAGAGAAGAGATAAATAAGGAAAAGGGAAAGGATTTGGAACTCAAAATCTTACAAAAATTAATGTTGAAAACCATCTTTAGATACAATTGGAAAGCAAAGTATTAAGTAAAATAAGATAAGATAAATAAAATATTTATTTCAGTTCAGCTATTTTCAGGTGTATCATCTCATTTAAGGGTTTTCTTAGCAAAGATACTGAAGCAGTTTGCCATTTTCTTCTCCAGTTCATTTTATAGATGAGGAAAATGAGATAAGTAGCCTTAAATGATTTGCCCAGGATCACAGATCTATTGTCTGTGGTCATATTTGAACTTAGGTCTTGACTCCAGGCCCCACAACTTGATGCACTATTTTTGGCTAGGTGTGACAGTGAATAGATAAGAACCTGAAATCAGTTGGTAAAATTTGACGGCTTAGTATATAGAACATCTGACCTGGAGGGAGGGAGGTTAATCTCTCTGATTACAAATCCAGACTCAGTATTAACTCTATGTCCTTGGACAAGTCTTTTAACTCTGCTTCAGTTCTCTCATATGGAAAAAGAAATGGGGTTATTAAAAGTTGGATATGATTGAATAACAAAATATTGAGAGTGCTTGTTAAAGATAATGTTTATTACTCAAAATATGTGGTCAGTCTTAGTCCTTTTCTCAAAGCAAATTTGGGTTCAGTGAGGGGGGAGGAAGGAAAATTATTTGGATAGAAATAAACACTGAAGAAATAAATCCCAAAAAAGTGGACATTTGTATCTGGCTTACTTCTGACTTGTTTTTTAGGTCACAAGTACACAAAGGTTTCTCCTTCTGAATTGGTGCGTTTATAAAGTTTGTCTGAGTAGCTGTTTTAATCTGTAAAGTAAAAAGGATGGGATAGGGGAAGATGGGTACTGGGGGAATAACAGTAGACAATTCCCCATTAGCCTGCAATCCTGGTAGAGCTATCTAATTCCTCAATGGGCTTTACAGCAACTGTATCCTAGGAACAAGATAAATCAGGACCCATGAATGGTTTTCCTTTGCAGAAGTTAACATGTACCCCTAGCCCTCTCCTTTTTTGGAATATCAACAACTTAGGTGAATTCTCTGAGCATGACTTTATCTCTCTCTCTCTCTCTCTCTCTCTCTCTCTCTCTCTCTCTCTCTCTCTCTCTCTCTCTCTCTTCTCTCTCTCTCATTCTCTCTCTCTCTCTCTCTCTCTTTCTCTCTCTCTCTCTCTCTCTCATTCTCTCTCTCATTCTCTCTCTCTCTCTCATTCTCTCTCTCATTCTCTCTCTCCTCTCTCTCTCTCTCTCTCCTCTCTCTCTCTCTCTCTCTCTCTCTTCTCTCTCTCTCTCTCTCTCTCTCTCTCTCTCTCTCTCTCTCTCTCTCTCTCTCTCTCTCTCTCTCTCTCTCTCTCTCTCTGAATCAGTTGGCTTTTCATCCAAAAGCCAACTGATTCAATGACCAATCTTTGTTAGAGCTGTCCCCTCAATACATTTTTCTTGGCTTCATAACTTTAGGGAAGTCTTTGCTGGGGTTATAGATCTCTCAGTCACAGTGGCATTGCAGTGACATGACATGCCCTTCTACTTCTACCTTATTCCTATGATGTTCAGAACCTGGGATAGGCAAATCCCCTCTATATTATGAGATTATTATGAGATAACATATCAATATTTGGGGGATGCTGCCAAAGCAGTACTTAGGGAGATTTTTGCATCTTTAAATGCCTTTATTTTTGAAACAGAAAAAGCAGGTCATGAATCAGACAGACAATAATAACAAAAATCCTAGAAAACAGCAAATTTAATACCCCTAATTAAATACCAAAATAGAAAAACTGAAAATCAAAGGAGAAATTAACAAAACTGAAAGGAGATCCCCCTCCCATTGTTTGGGACTTCAGGACTAGTGCTCTGTCCACTGCACTACTTAGCTGCCTCAAAACAAGCATTTTTTAAGTGAAAAAGAACAGTTTCCTCTACCACTAAAAACTTTTTCAAGCTATAGAATGTTAACTACAACATTTCTCCTTTTCTTCTGAAGTTGATACTAATATGATCACAGTTTCTACTTTCCCTTTGTTCACCTTTTCACTGACATCCTAAAGATTATATCAGAGCCTTAACATGGTCATTAACCTTTTGTCTTTATACCCAGCACAAAGAAGCAGTGTCATGAAGTGGGAAATAGTTGACTTCAGAGAACTAGGCAGAAATCCCAGTTCTGTCCTGAGCACCTGTGTGACTCTGGGAAAATCTCTTGACCTTCCTCAATTCTGAATTCTGATAAATTCCTGATCCTCAATTTTCCTCATCTGTAAAACAGAGATCAATTAATTTTTGTGTGTCTTGGACTCATTTGGATCCCTTCTCAGAAGGGTATTTTTAACTACATAAAACAAAGTACATAGGATTGCAAAGAAAACCAGTTCTATTAAAATAAAGATGCAATTGTGGTTCTACTCAAGTTCACAGACTCTCTGAAATCTCTCTATGGCTCTCTTGGAGGACAGTAAGTCCCAGGTTAGAAACCCATGATCTAGGTTCAGATCCTAAAATTCTGTGTTCCATTCCTAACCTCTATCCCTTCCTTTTCTTGTTCATTGATGTGCAAAGTCCTTTTCTGTTTAGAAGTGCTGTTCCTGTTAGATAAACCTTTCCCATCAAAAATTCCCCAGCTAAGACTACGCTTGCATAAAATCTGTCAGTACATAAGTGATATCCTGCTGCTTTGGTTCCTATTTGTTTCCATAGTAATGAGCACCAATATTATTCCACTGGCATGTGGAAGTTCAAGGCACATCAAACTATTGTAACAGATCCATAAGCCCAAATCAATGCATAAGCATGCCCATGCAATACATCAGCAGCAACACACCACCAGGGCATCCATGTTTTGCACTTCAATCATCTCAGAAACAATGCACCCCTTGAAACTGGCAGGCAATTTATCAGCTGGCTTCCCCTCAAAAAAAACCCAAAAAACAAAAAACAACCTGACATGAAATGTATGTATAGGATTTAGAGCTGGCAAGAACCTTGGAGGTCAATTTACAGAGGAGACCCAAAGAGTTGAAATTATTCACTCAAGACCACCCAGGTAGTAAAAACCAAAAGCCTGGATTCAAATCAGGGGTGTACTGGAGCAATAGCCAATTCTTAATTTTTATATTGTGTGAGCATGTAAACCACCAAAATGAGTACAAATCAGGACTCGATTTATTGGTTTTTTGGTTATGTAGTTTTAAGAAAGTGTTAATGCCCATAAAACTTCAAAATTCATTGATATCTCTAGCCTAGTTGTTAAATAATTACCAGCAAACCCCTGTACTGATCTATAAACATAGCTTGTGATCAATGGGGAGGCAGTAAAAGGCTCAGGAAATTAAGTCATCCCCAGGCTTAAGATCTGGTAGCAGGATGCTAATAATGATCATAATTAATGATAAAAATAACTAGTTTCTATGTAGTTCTTTGGGATTTGCAAAATATTTTACATCCCTTATCTCATTTAAATCTCAGATCCTTCAGATCCTTTCAGATTCAGAATTTTATTCTGAATATAATAATAATATAATATATATGAATATAATAATTTTGTTAGTTCTCCAATTGAAAAGACAATAGTTTTTCTGCCACACCATGCTTCCTCTATCAGTTCTTACAATTCATGATGGTTCTTACTAGAACTGTGAACTGCCAGAGTCTTCCAACATCTCTTTGGTATCTGGGCACACACCAAAACCTTACTCCATATTACAAATGGGAAATGCAACAGGCCCTTTTAATATCAAGCCATCAGCAAGCATTTAAACACCTACCATGGCTATGTGCAATATCCAATGATGTAGTTCCTTCTACCACTAAAAATTTTTGGGTTGGGGCAGCTAGTTGGTTTAGTGGATAGAGCACCTGAACCCCAAAGTCAGGAGGACTGGAGTTCAAATCTGGTTTCAGACACTTAACACTTCCTGGCTGTGTGACTCTGGGCAAGTCACTTAACCCCAATTGCCTCAGGGAAAAAAAAACTTGGGGGTTCATAATCTATTGAGTCCATGGAACCAAATCTTCAGGCACCAATCCAGCAATTCACAAGGCTTTCCATATGCCCAGTGCTGTACTCAACTGGTTTCCATAGTGAGAGAGGAGGTTATTGGAGAGTATTTATAAGGTTATTTCAGGTCCCTCCCCTCAAGGAATTCAAAATCTATCAGTGGAAACAAGACAAACTCACAAGAAATGAGCAACAAAACACTTATTACAATATAAAATGAAATGCTGAATTTCCTGAGGGATATAAAAGCAACATGACTAACTCCAAGAAAAATTCTTAACCTTTCTGTGTCATAGTTTCCTCATCTGTGAAATGAAGAATTCGACCTCAGTGACCTCAAAAATCTCTTCCAACTCTGAATCTCTGATCTTATCTCACAAGTAAAAGTATGATTACAAAATGTTGGAGGTTCCCTCAGCACTAATATTTTATAAGATTATGTATAGATGCTTGGATTTTAGAAGATTTCAGAGGATGGGGAGATTAGTGAAAACCAGAGCAGTCAGGTTGGGTTGAAAATGTCAAAATGTCCTGGAACAAGTGAGTAAGTAGAATGTGGATAGATGTAGTAGAGTGGCAATGAGCATCCCAAAATTAGGGAGTAACAGAAGTCAAGTCTCAGAGACTAGAGAGAGGGATAAGAATGAGGAATCTTGTAATAATGATGATTAATATTTAAGATTTACAAAGTGCTTTATAAATATTATCTCATTTTATTCTCTCAAAAATGCTGGAAGAGAGGTAGATACTTTATTATATCCCCAATTTAGGTATAAGGAAACTGATGCAAATAGTAGTTGAATAATGTGCCCAAGATCATACAATTACTATCTGAGACTGGATTTTTTTTTTTTTAACAAAAATATTTATAGTACTTTTATTTTCATTGTGGCAAAGAACTGGAAAATGAGAATATACTCACCAATTGGTGGATGGATGAACAAGTTAGTAAGTAATGAAGAAAGGAATTGTGAGACTGGATTTAAATTCAGGTTTTCCTGATCTTAGGTTCCAAGAGTCCCCTAACTCTCCCATAGATAGTGAGTCTCCTTGCAGTACTGCCTCATAGTTGGATCCCTCCCTGTATCCTGTCTCAAATCCTTCATATGTCTAAACTCTAAGTGACCCCATCTTTTCCTCCAGTCAAAATTTGTCCTCCTCAGTTCAATGAAACAGTTTTTTAAATCAAAAAGTACCCAGAGCACAGTGCTAAATCCAGGAAGAAACTGTTGTTTGTCTTTTGTTTTTTCAAAGAACAATGACATAACATGTGATGTCTCAACTTGTGAGTAATTGGATTTACATGAAGCAGAATTGCACAAAGTCCTCAGCCTCATTCTTTCTTCCAGAGTCATCAAAATGCATGCAGTGAATGATCCTGGGATTCTCAAGGTCTGACCAAGATCTATGGCTCCCCTGCACTATTTCAGTCACCTTCATGGACCTTAGAACAAATTGTTCTCATCTACCCACTGCACAAGGGACAGCCCTGGAATGCTTGGAGAGATATTCCCCTAACGCATCGATGGGTTTGTAAACCCTCAGTCACTTCAACCAGGTTTAGCCAAATGGTTTACCAGAATGTGACTTTTATTCATGCTACAGATTACTGGATGAGAATCGAGGAGATACAAAGTTTAGATAAATCAAGAGCCTATGTCTAGAAAAGTCAAACAACTAATTCATAAGTAACTGTATCACATTTTGCTTCTCATTCCCTCCAGTAGTCACTATTGTAAAACAATCCAATGATGTAATCCTTACTGAAATATAAAAGACTGCTAATAACTTAATGAGACATTCTTCTGCTCCTTTGTATCCTAGAATCCTTAGTATTTATCCAAAGAAATCAATCTCCAAAGAAGGATTTCAGGCACTGGGACAGGCAGATTGGAGAGGTATTTTTAATCAAGGACACTTTCCCTATCCCTCAAAGAAAATGATATAGGTAATAGGGAAAAAGAAAAATAGCAGAGCCATGGGTTTCAATTAATGTCACATGTAATTAGTGGGATCATATCCCACGTGATCATTAGGGATAATAAATACAATAATGCAAAGAAAAGCAATCCTAAAAGACATTTAAATTTTGATTAAAGTCACAGATTTAATACTTAAGACTTTAAATGTCTTGTAAAGGTGAGGTGAGGATCTGGGAGATTAAAGTTGCCAAGACCATACAATATCAGTGTTCATTTTGGAGCGTTCAGTTCTTGGGATGCCTTTGCTTCATAGATCCAGTCAAGATTGGCCATTATTCCTCAATACCAATATCAATCTGGCTAAATTACTTAATCTCTTTGGGCTTCAGTTCTTCCTTCATACAATGAAGGCTTTTGACTCTGTCTTCTAATAACCCAGTTCTAGATCTAAAATTATCATGAGGTCAAATATTTTTAGTATTCTTTTCTTTCTTTCTTTCTTTCTTTCTTTTTTTTTTTTTGGAAACTTAACATTTCATGACCTTTAACAAGCTAGCACAGGCAGAAAATGTCAGCTGGTCATAAAAGCCAGATTCAACATTCTTTGCACTGTCCCACATCTCTGTCTAATTAATGCAGTGACTAATCTCAATTCCAAAGAACAGTCGATCAAGCTCCTTTTCCTCCTTTCAATAGAAAGGTGGGGGGCCATGGATACAGAACGGTGTACATGCTGTCAAACGAAAACATTTGTTTGGTTTTGCTTCACTATTTTGGCTTGTTCCAAGGTATTAGTGGACAGAGTCAATGAAGAAGTGACTGATTTTTAAAAATATCAATATTCCTTTAAAATGTAGAGTTAAGTGGGGATTCTTAAGTTCTGTTCATATTGCTCTAGGCATAAGTAAATAAATTTTTTTTAAAAAATCAAGTGGTCAGTGGGTATGGAAGGAGCAGGTTTAACCAGTTGAGTTAGTAAAAAAAATACAGTGGAAATACTGTTTTGAAAATGTTCTTCACACTGTTTTCTTTCATTAACTACATCTTAGCCAATTTGGTAGCAATTAAGTTGTGCAATGACACTGAGCCCGGAGGCAGGGAGACTGATTTTTCTGGGTTCAAATCTGTCCTCAGCTACTTAGTAGCTGTGTGATGCTGGGCAAGTCACTTAACCCTGTTTGCCTCAGTTTCCTCTTTTGTAAAACGAGCTGGAGAAGGAAATGGCAAACCACTCCAGTCTCTTTGCAAAGAAAACACCAAATGGGGTTATGAAGAGTCAGAACATGACTGAAAACAACTGAACAAGAAGCTAGTTTGGAAAATCAACTGTTTCCTGATCTCATCCTGTCCTTTTCCGACTCCATCCATTTGGAAAGGCTAGCTTTTGAAACTCTTGCATTCCTTCAAAGGTTCTACTTAAAATGCTACCTCTTGTAGGTAGTCTTCCTAATTTTTCCCTCTCATCTTTCCCCATCCCCAAAGGATTTCTCACTTTTTGGATCTCTTGCTTCTCTGTTGCACTTTCTTTCTGTCTCATTCTCCTTTATTCCACATAACTGATAAGTTGTGGAATCATTTCAGTCATTTCTGATTGATTCTTTGTGTCCCTATTTGAGGTTTTCTTGGCAAATACATAGGAGTAGTTTGTCATTTCCTTCTCCTACAGATAAGGAAACTGAGGCAAACAGGGTTAAGTGACTTGCCCAGCATTACACAGTCAGTAAGTCTCAGGGCTGGATTTGAAACTCAGGTAGTCTTCCTGACTTCAGACTTCACTGTTGCCCTCATTAAAACTATAATCTCTCATTCTTCAAGTCTCTCTCCCTTTTCTAATTCATCCAGGGCTACAAAAACAATTTTGATAAAGTAAAATCTGACCATGTCCTCCTATAAACTCAATAAACTCCAATGACTCATTACTTTTAAGATCAAACATAAACTCTTTGCTGGTATTTAAACCATTTCACAGCCTGATCCCAATCACTCTAATCCATTAATCCCCTACGTATACTTTACAATCTAATCAAACCAACCTTCTCATTATTACACACAACAATCCATCTTCCATCTCCCTTCTTTTGCACTATCTCCCATGCCTCTTCCTCTTCTTAGAATTCCTAGTTTCCTTCAAGATTCAATTCAGTCACAACTTCTACCAGAATCCTCTTCTGATCCTCACAGCTATTGCTTCCTTCCCTCTTGCCTCTAAAAAAAAAAAAAAAAAAATTCCCTTGCATTTATATACTTTCTATATACCCATCATTTCATATTCCTCCACCCCCACTAAAATGTAAGCTTCTTGAGGTCAGAGACTGTCTCATATTTTTCTTTGAATCTTAATGGCCTTCCATGACACATTTATTGTTTTTTGGTTCTATCCAGCTCTTTCATGATCTCTTGCATGCCAGTACAGTCCTGGGGGTTTTCTTGACAAAGGTAATGGGAGGTTTGCCATTTCATTCTCCAGAGATTAAGTGACTTGCCTAGAGTCACATAGCTAATAAGTGTCTGAGGATAGATTTACATTTTCATGCATTTATTTCAATAGGGTATCTAAAATGGGAGAGGAAAGGGATGGTACAGACATATGCCCAGAGTCCCCAAAGATCCTGGCTCACATGGGCTCATACCCATGCTGGGGGAGCTGACCCCAAAGGGGTCAAGAGTTCTCTTTGGCTCATTGCCTCAACCTAGAGCTACTCCAGCAAAATTAATTTGCTCAGAGTAGAATATGTATCCAAACTTGCTCAAATCTGGGTAATGGGGTCCCCAGTTTCCATCCATAGTAGCAGTGGCAAATTAAGCATGAGACAATCTTTATTTCACTCCATAGAAAATGAATGACATAAAAGACTTAACAGAAAACTGCAAAAAGATATAGGGGAAAAAATTTATTATAAGGAATGGTTCTCTGCAAGGGGAGAGAAGGATACAGAGGAAAATGTAGGGGATATAAAATACATATTAATTAACATTTTTAATAAACATAAGAAACCTATAAAGTATTCAAATAGCTTTCCCCCCTTCTCCATCCAAAGGAAACTGAACCTGGGGTTGCCATTAGGGAAATCCTTTGACATTCTTATGTCAGTCTTTCTGAGTCTTACAAAGTCAAGATTTGTAGTACCAACAGGGTATGATGGTAAATGTTTAAAAACTAGCTCTCCAGGAGGAAAAATGAATACATGACAGACTTTTAAGTTTAATCTTTGTAGGAACTTAATAAATATTTATTGACTGGCTGATTGAGACCAAAGAGCGCAAAGCTAAGGGTAGATCTGTGCCCCAGAGATCCAGCCACACCAGGGTAAGGTAAGGTAAGACACAAAAAAGTTGCATGTGCTCTTATCCATATCAAGAGGACCATGAAGGGAATTTAAGGACTCTATGGATTTGCAGCCAGCCCTGGAAAATCAAAGTAGAAGAATATCTTAGCTTCTTAATCATGTGTAAATGAAGTGGAAAAGATTATCTCATGATCCAGATTTTAAGAGTACCTGAAATCCAGCTTTCTAGAGAAATGTCAGGAGTTCCTGAACCCTGCTTCTAAGATTAAAGAAAATAGTTCCTAGGTAGTAGGAAATAAGAGACAGGCAATCTCCCAGCTAGCAACAACCTTGCTAGTGACTTGAGGTTCTTGGTTCAAAGCTCAGTCTTCCGGAGAGAAAAGATAGGTTAGGGGACAGTGTTGGAGAGAGAAGCTCAAACACATGACTCCTAAAAGTTAGAGAAACAGCATGAAAATCTATATTAGGGAGAAAAAAATTGATTTCCACTGTTAATATAAGTTGTTTAGATAGTGACAGTCTGATTTAAAAAAAAAAAAAAAAAAAAAAAAAAGATGCTTGTCTATAATCCCTAACTTGTTTCTCTTGACAGGGAATACAAGCTTTCAGGAGAGTATTTTAAGGATGGGTATCAGTATGAATCTCTAAGGCCAAACAGGAACTTAACAGAAATTTGGGGGTGGGAGAAAGTTGATTCAATAGGAACACCAAAGGCAGTATCTTTCCAAGAGATAGCAAAACCACAGGAGAGTGCTGTCTGGGGGACTACAGCATTCTGGAGAAAGTTTATGAACTGCTATCTTTTATGTTGTTTTTGAATTTTCTATAGGAAGAATAAAGGCTGTCCTTTATCCTATATGTCCTGTTATCTTGAGTGCTTGTCGGTGATTCTATTATCCTATTACCCACATATGTAGAAATTGAGATACGAGCTATGTTTTTTTTACAATATCTAATAATAAATTCTGAGGAAAGATAAAGCAAAATAAAGAGAAAATAATTCCACAGTCAGCTCTCAAAACTGAATTCAGTCTGTATACGTTTAGAACCTGGAATGCAGATTAACAGCAGAAACTGTGGATATATAGCCTAGCAAAGAGAAGACTAAAGGAAGATGTTCATAAAGTTGGAGGACTGTCTTGTATAACAGATTCAACTTTTTCTGCCTGGCCAAGAAAACAGAATTAGAAGAAGTAAATAATTGTAGAGAAGGTAGATTTTAGATTGATATAAAGGAAAACTACCTTACAATGAGAACTGTCCAAAATTGTCACACAAGGGAGAATATGTTACCCATTACTGGAAGTCTTTGAACAGAGGCCGAATGAGCTCTTGTGGGAGATATTATAGAAAGGATTCCTGTTCTGGTCCAAGTGGGACTAAATTACTTCTGAGATTCTTTGAAGCCATTTGTGAAGTAAGAGAAACCAGGTCTCGAATTTGTTTGCTATATGGCATTCTGAAGGAGGAATTCCTTCTCCCAATGCAATTTGGTACTTGCTCTGGAACTAAATAAAATTTCCTGAGATACAGAGATAGTCTGTGCATAATAATAACAGGTCCTGTAGGGGGTAGCAGTGTGCAATATAAAGATTCACATTTCAAATGGCTAAGATATTGGACTCCCATCAGCAACTAGACCTTGAAAAGACACGTTGGAAGGGTCAGATTCAGGAGAACAAAGGATTCCTAGTACAATGCTGAACGAAATCTGATAAAGGACACAGGATGGCACCAGAAGCATGGGAGTGGATTTCATTTGGCACTCCCAGAAATCCCAGAGGAGTTTTCAACCATCCCAGACAATCCCTCTTCAGGAAGGTGAAGGTGCCATGTTTCAAGGCACAAAAACATGTCATCTCTTTACCACACGTGGATTCCTTCAAACTGATGTTTCCCTTAAGTCTGATTCTCTAAGATGGTAACAGGGTGGGAAAAAATTTTTGGGAGAAAAAAATAAAGCTGAGAGGCTTACTCTGTGCCAGCCATAGGCAAGGAGAAAAGTGTCACTGGTTTTAAGGATCTGAAAATGATAAGACCAAAACAACAGCCTAGAACAAGAAAAAAAGTATTGCATCTGAAACCAAAAGTAAAAAAAAAAAAAAAAAAATCACCTATGTAACCCTGGGCAAATGATTTAACCCCCCAGTTTGGCTGTTCACAACCCTTCAGGATCTGCCCAAAGAGGAAGGAAGGAAGAGATTTAAAAGAAAGAAATCTCTGCCATCCCAATTGGTATAATATTTTTTCATTGGGCTCTTTGCCTTTATATTGCTTCTTTGTTCTCAGGGTTGGGGTTATAAATGGACAGAGTGGGCAATCGCCCACATGGTACACTCTCAAGGCACTAGGAATACCCACTTACCCCCTTTAAAATGTGTGCCCAAACCCTGCTTGGAAAGTCCACAAGTTTTATTTCTTTGTCTTAAGCCACATGGGGATTTTTATCTCTTGTCAAAATGCAAATTTTGGGAGAAATCACAAAATTTCATTTTTAGTTTTATTAATAATGGATGTTTTCTCCAGCACTTCAGAGTTCACAAAACACTTTCTTCACAACCACCTTGGGAAAGAGGAAATGCAAGTATTATCATTCCTATTTTTCACACAGAAAGGTGAGTGATTTATAGGATCACACTCAGATTTTAGAAATAGAATTTGAACCCAAGTTTCTCCTAATCCCTGGGGTAGCTGGATGGTTCAAAGAATAGAGTGTGGGATCTGGAGTTAGGAGAACTCATCTTCCTGCATTCAAATCTAGCCCCAAAACCTTATTATTGTGGGCAAGTCATTTAACCCTTTTGCCTCAGTTTCCTCATGTATAAAATGAATTGGAAAAGGAAATGGCAAACTACTGCAGTTTTGCTGTCAAGAAAACCTCAATTGGAGTCATAAAGACATGACTAAACGGACTAAACAATTCTCTTAACTCCAGGTGCAATGACTCTTTCTACTACATTGCTTGTTATTTACACTTCTTGGGACTTATTAATTATTAGTCTCACTGGATCTCGGTGTGTGACAAAAACAAAGGCTCATATGTCAAGAGCTAGAAAGGACCTCAGAAGATACCTAGTCCAAAACCTTAATTTTACAGATGAGAAAACTGAGGCAGAAAAGTTAATTAACTTACAGGCAGAAGTGACAGAGCCAGAAAAAGAAAATAGGTTCTCCAATACCCAAACTAGAACACTTTCTGCTACACCATTATGTACCTCTTAATAATTGAGGTACAGAATAAGACACATTTTCAGACAGGAGCAAGAGTTTGATGAGATTTGCTTGGCCACACGTAATAAAAATGACTTCTATTTTGGGATAGACAGGTCAGTTAGTGAGAATCTATGCCAAAAGAAACAGAAATGAGCACCAGCACAAAAAAACAAATTCCAAGAAGAGACAATTTTGTAGCTTCTATGTTAAATTTTACAGACTCCACCTAACAGAAGGTAACAGAAACTCTTAGTTTCATATCCAGTCCTCTTCTTTTTGTTTTTTGCACATTACAATGTTTGTGTTTGTTGATAAGTTCATAATTTTCAAAAAAGAAAGAATCTCAAAGGGACCTCAATATGAGAAATCACTGGGTTTGGGATTTTTGTCTTCATCCCTAGAGAACAAAACATCAAGAAGTTTGCTTATAATTGAATGGATCAAATCCAAGAATAAACCCTACCACATGCACACTCCTGCTAGTTTTTGCATAAAATTCTAGAAATTTTTAAAGGGAAAAAAAAAAAAACCAGAAAAAAAAGAAAACTAACTAAATTGCACAACATGAGCTAGGATTTTTTTAATGTCTTCTGTGTCACCTGCAGTGGAACAAGTCACTTCTCTTTCAGGGACCACAAATGGCCTCATGTTCAAATAAAGAGAACATGGATAAAGAAAGGAGAAGAGAGGGGTAGCTAGGTGGTGCAGAGCACCAGCCCTGAAGTCAGGAGCACCTAAGTTCAAATCTGACCTCAGACACTTAATACTTCCTAGCTGGGCAAGTCACTTAATCCCAATTGCCTCAAAAAAAAAAAAAAAAAAAAAAAAAAAAAAAAAGGAGGAGAGAGACAGAGAGAGAGAGACAGGGACAGAGATAGAGGTAGAAAAACAGAAAGCAACTGTTTCTGATCAATTTGATGAACTTAAAAGTATATAAACCCTTATCTTGATTCAAAAAGGCACATTACCCCATGGTACATGGGTACCTCCTTCAGAGGATATGGCCAATTCTTAATTCCTAATGTGTTTGCCTCCCAAAATGATTAGTTCACTAGGACTTTACAGACAGATTTTCAAGAGGTGGTCACAGAACAGGGTAAGTTAGACCTTTTTTAATTCTCTTTTTAGCTTTCCACTTACACCATCTTTCCAGAGTTCCAGAACAGAGCTGAGGGGATTTTCTTCTCCTTAGAAGGTCTCTGTGGAGTCACAGAAGGACTCAGACTCACTGCAATATTAGAATAGCAAGGACCATATGTATTTTCTGCTTGTGGACTTCCATAAGTCCATTGCATCTTCTATATGGGGTGAAGTTTTTGTGAACTGTCCTATACAACATGTAGTTATTACACTGATGCTTGCAAAGGAGCTATTTGAAGAAACTAAATAACAGCTGTACCTAAGCTATGCTGGAATAGTTCCCCAAAGTAAACTCCATGGTAGAAATATAGCCAAAGAAAGAAACCTCCTTGAATAAGCACCAGGATCAAATCAAATAAGTATGAGCCCAGAAGCTTTGGGGACCTTGAGCCATAGGTTACACTAAAAACATGCTCCCTAGATCCTGAAAGATTATACTTAAAACTATGTTGATATTCAGTAATTTCAGTTATATCCAACCTTTTGTGATCCCATTTGAAGCTTTCTTGGCAAAGATACTGCAATGGTTTGCTGTTTCCTTCTCCAGATCATTTTACAGAAAAGGAAACTGAGGTAAGTGGAGTTAAATGATTTGCCCAGAGTCACACAATTAGTATCTGAGGTCAGATTTGAACTCAGGAAAATGAGTGTTATTGACTCCATTCCTATGCTTTGTGCCTATGGCCCCACCTAGCTGTCCCACACTTAAGTAAACTCATTTTGCACAAGTACAGACCCAGAGACTTCATTCCTTGAAGGTATTAACACATTAAACTTCATTGAATCAAGCTCAAAGAGAAATTTCAGTATGACTTGTGGCACATTTGAATTAACATGTAGTTTCATTATTTTCTAGTACATTTGAAATAGACTGCTTTACTAAATATGTTCAATGGGAACTTTTGAGAAGAAACAGAACTGTTTCTGCTAAGGCAATCAGGGAAGGCTTTATGGAGGAGGTGACATCTGAGTTGAGCCTTGAAGCAATAGCAGGACTTTACCAATCAGAGATGAAGGAGTGTTTTCAAGTCTTAGAGAACGAGCATGCATTGTAGTATATTGGGAGGAGCCCTGGACATAATCAGAAATCCCCGCCCTGCCTTTTACTAGTCACAGGTTCTATAACTAGCCACTTAACATTGTGGAATCTGTTCCCTATCTTTGGGCAGCTAGATGGCACCGTGGATAAAATGCCAGGCCAGCAGTCAGAAAGTCTCCTTTTCACAAGTTCAAATCTGACCTCAAAACTTGCTAGTTGTGTGACCCTAAGAAAGTCACTTCACCCTGTTTGCCTCAGTTTCCTCATGTAAAATGAGGGAAGGAAACAACATACCACTCCAGTGTCTTTGCCAAGAAAACCCTAAATGAAATCATGAAGAATCAGACATGAATGAAACATCTGAACAACAAAACTCCCCATCTTGCTCTCTTTTCCAATCTACTAACTGGAGGTAAGAGCATCTCAGTTTCCCCATTTACAAGTTAGAGTTGATAGCATGTATCTGCCAGGGAAGTTCCTGAAGATTAAATGAGATAATACAAGAAATGAACTCCAAAGTACTTTAAAACTCTAAGATAATGATTAAGACAGTATGGTTCTCTTAAGCAGATTAAATATGTCCTCTGAAGTCTTGTTTACACATTTATGTTTTCTTCCAGAAATTTATCTCTGCAGTATGATGTTAATTCTAAATTAGCAGGTAATGAAGTTGTACTGTAGGCAGGTGGGCAGTGTGAGAAAAAAAAAAAAACTGCTGGAGGGAAAAAGGAAAAAAGGAGGAAACATCGGTGTCCGATGACAAGGACAGCTGTTCTTAGTCTATTCTTTCTGAACCGAAGGTAAGCTAGCTATCCCTCTCAAGATCAAAGCTGAGCTATAGGGCACTGGGTGAACTCCCTCTCCCATTCAGTCTCCAAGGGCATCATGATTACACCCACTCAGCCCAGAAATCGGTCCCTCCTTCTCCACTTCTTTGCCTTTGTGCTCCATACACAGTCCAGCTGCCACCACTTCTGATAATTGCTGTCTGGCCCACACACCTGCACCCAGGAGGGGGTCATATTAGCAAGTGACCTTTAGTATCTGTGCCAAAGCCTGCTGTAGGAACTTTTATTTTTTCCATTGGGTCCTAAAAGAGACTTCCAATTTGTTTATCATTTGATCTCTTTCTCATACATTCACTTAACAAATGTTTTTTGAGTGCCTTACTACATTCAGAGTAGGAGGGGAAGGATCCTGGCAAAATCACTAAGGACTCTCAGGTGGTAGATTTCCCATAAAAATCATCTTTCTTATCTCTATCTCTCTCTGTGTATCTCTGTTTCTTTCTGTCTGTCTGTCTGTCTCTCTCTCTTTCTCTCTCACCAGTTCTGTCCCAATTGCCTTTTTCAAAAGAAAGCCTCAAGAACAAAGCAGGAAAGAAGATCTTGACTCTTGGGGAAGATAGACAAGAAATCTAGAATGCTAGAATGTCAAAATCCATCAATAGATAAGTGGATTGATCAACAGATCTAAAGTGAGGAATACCCAAATTTAAATGCATCCTCAAATATTTATTAGTTTTGTAATCTTAGGCAAGTAATTTCATTTCTGTTTGTCTCAGTATCCTCATCTGTAAAATGGGAATTAAAATATAATATCTACCTCCACGGTTGTTGTGAGAATCAAAGGAGATAATTCTAAAACTTAGTTATTTAACAAAATATGTTAGCTGTTATTGTCTAAGCTTCTAGTCTGAACTGAGCCATTTTGAGAGTTCTGAGTTATCTGGACAATTCCTCTGTCTCCAGCCTGGTTTCCCCTTTCTAAAGTCCTTAAGGCATTTGTTTTTTAAACAAGATCCTACCAAAAACACTGTTTACAAAACTACATCTTCAGACTTAAGAGTATGGTGCTGAGATACAGAGAAAGCTGAAAACAGCAGATCGGAGAGTGTATAACCCTATTCTGTAAAGGGAATGTGTAGATTTCCCCAAACTTCCAAAGGGGTCCATGACTCAAAAAAAAGATTAAAGATCTTTGCCTTAGACTAAGTGAGGAAAATGCTCTCTCTTCACTGATGCAGAGGAAAAGCAGCATCAGACATTCATCAACAACCCCATAAATGGGGGGGGGGGAACTTTCAATATAAACCAGAGTTATCCTTTTGCCACATCCTGTGTTCTAAACTTGAGCCCATTTTTCCCAGTATGTATCTGTGGGAGAGTAGATCACAGACTTTTGGGAAGATGCTGGTATCAACAGTTCTTACTATATTACCTTATCAAATATCTCTTTCTAGAGACAAATGAAATCTGGCCTAAGTGGCACTTGGCTACTTGGTACACTAGACGTGAAAGTCAGGAAGGGATGAATTCAAGAGCTGATCCTCAGCCACTAATTAGCTCAGCCACTTTGAACAAGAATTCATCCTCTTTTAACCTTAGTTTCTTCATCTGTTAAATGGGAATAATAACACTTCCCTTTCCTCCAGTCCTTTGGATCCAATGAGATCATATTTGTAAAGCACTTTGCAAACCTTAAAATAGTATATAAGTGCTACCTTCTATGATTTATATCAACCAATCATAAAGGAAAGAACCCTCGTAGGGGCTTGTGAGCTACAGCATTAGTAGTGTGTATAGCAGACACCCTTTCAGTGCTATAACAAGACTATGAAAGAACAAGTAACATCCTTGGTCTGAGTCCATGATCTGCCCATTCAAGTTGGAGTTGGGAGAGTAAAGTCCAGAGCTTCATGTCCTAATAATACATAGATCTCCCATTCTTTACTCTTCTGATTACACCATCATCTAATGAAATATGATGTAATTTGTATTTTTGAGAGCAGGAGGGGACAAGGTAAGAGATCAACAGTGTGACCTGCCTGCCTGTACTCTCTGGAAATTCTGCCTTCTAAATGACAAGAATCAAGAAGTAGAAGGAACTAATTGATCCAATAGCCCCTTCAGCACCCCCATCATTTTACAAATGTGGAAACAACTCTCAGAGAGGATGCTCACTGATTGATTCAAGACAACAAATTTGCTTTGGTGCTAATAAAAATAATAATAGCTAATATGCCTTTAAAACTTGCAAAATACTTTCTATATTATCTCATTTGATTTTCATAACAATCCTTAAAAATAGAGATGAACTTGTTTCTAAAATAGAGAATTGACTCAACTCTATAAGAATTCAAGCCATTCTCCTCCTGATAAATGGTCAAAGGATATAAAGACAATTTTCAGATGAAGAAATTGAAGCTATTTCTAGTCTTATGAAAAGATGTTCTAAATCGCTATTGAACAGAGAAATGCAAATTAAGACAACTCTGAGATACCACTACACACCTGTCAGATTGGCTAAGATGACAAGAACAAAAATGATGCATGTTGGAGGGGATGTGGGAAAACTGGGACACTAATGCATTGTTGGTGGAGTTGTGAAAGAATCCAACCATTCTGGAGAGCAATTTGGAACTATGCTCAAAAAGTTATCAAACTGTGCATTCCCTTTGATCCAGCAGTGTTTCTACTGGGCTTGTATCCCAAAGAGATCTTAAAGAAGGGAAAGGGACCTGTATGTGCAAGAATGTTTGTGGCAGCTCTTTTTGTAATGGCTAGAAACTGGAAGATGAATGGATGTCCATCAATTGGAGAATGGTTGGGTAAATTATGGTATATGAATATTATGGAATGTTATTGTTCTGTAAGAAATGACCAGCAGGATGATTTCATAAAGGCCTGGAGAGACTTACATGAACTGATGCTGAGTGAAATGAGCAGGACCAGGAGATCGTTGTATATTTCACCAACAATACTATATGATGATCAATTCTGATGGGCGTGGCCCTCTTCAACAATGAGAAGAACCAAATCAGTTCCATTTGTTCAATAATGAATTGAACCAGCTACACCCAGCGAAAGAACTCTGGGAAATGAGTGTGAATCACTACATAACATTTCCAATCCTTCTGTTTTTGTCTGACTGCATTTTTGATTTCCTTCTCAGATTAATTTTAACTTATTTCTAAGTCTGATTTTTCTTGTGCAGCAAAATAACTATGGCCATATATATTGTATTTAACATATACTTTAGCATATTTAACATGTATTGGTCTACCTGCCATCTAGGGGAGGGGGTGGGGGGAAGGAGGGGAAAAATTGGAACAGAAGGTTTTCCAAGGGTCAGTGCTGAAAAATTACCCATGCATATATCCGATAAATAAAAAGCTATAATAATAATAATTTTTTTAAAAAGAAAGAAAGAAGTGCACTAAGAGCTTTCAGCAAAGTTAGGAGTCAGAGGCCTTAGCTTTCAAGAAAAAGCAAATCTAAAGGTGGATTGGGATTCCTGGGGATTCATAACGTTCAGTCACTGTTCCCAATCTCAGCTGGAAAGCAGGTCTCAGAATGTCTACAGACTGTTCCTCCCCATGGACTCAGAAAGGAAACCAAGTCTAAGCCTCAGCTGCACTACTTTCTGTGGCAACAATAGCAGGGGCAAGGCCCCAAACACACTAGGCAAAATTTGAAAATTGTGCCCAGCTGCATTTGAACATTTTATCTTCTTATGTGTTCCTGTCAACAGGAGGTTTGGAACCTTCATGATCACACACCTGCCTTGGCTTATTACAAGTAAATATCTACATGATGTGGAAAATCCAGTTGGGATTTTCAAAAATAGGTGTATTTATTAAAAATAATAATAATAGGATTGTGAAGAATCAGAAGAGTCATCGGGGGTCATGTAGACCGATACAGTCATTTTACGGATTCCCAGAGAGCGTCAGTAATTTTCCGGAAATCACACAGGGATTCATATCAAATTCAGATCCTCTGATACCTAAATCATCACTCTTTCCAGTGTATCACACTGCTATTAAGAAGCAGCCCTTCTTTTATTTTCTAACCATAGATAATAGGATCAGAAACTTTGAGTTGGAAACAAGTGTCGCCTATCCGGATGTTCTCATTTTACAGAAGATGAATAAAGCCTCCCCCCACCAAAAAAAAAAAAAAAAAAGGTTGATTTGCTCCAAATCTCAAAGGCAAAATCTGAAGATAAATTCAAGTCCTCCTGACACCAGGACCAACCCTGTTTCTACCATAGGTAGCCCACAATGCTGATTGGGGCAGCTCTGTCTTACCTACCCCTAGTTCTGCTTTTGATGTCATAAGAGGGACCAGAGGAAGTAGGTCATCACTGTTGTATGAACCGAATGGTGTCATCCTGTAGTCGGGAGTTCTTTCAGTGTAGATCACAAGTAACCTCGTACTCATGCCCTGTTCACCACTGGCTCACTAGAGTCCAGTGTTAAATCTAACATCTTGGGAAATGGAAAATGTTACAAATCCAGTTCTGATTTATTGCTTAGTTGATTGGTCAGACTTGAGAAAGTGATGCAAAAATATTAATAATTTAGATGAAACTTAAAGTGTTGTTTCAAAGAGCTGGTTGTTAAACATTTACCAGCACTGTCCAGCTCACACCCACAATGCACTGCCCTCCCTTGAGGTCAGCCAAAATGTTGTTTCTTCTGAGAACACTGTGTTCTATGATTCAGAGAAAGAGAGAGAGACAGAGAGAGAGACAGAGAGAGAGAGAGAGAGAGAGAGAGAAGAGACAGAGACAGAGAGAGCAGAGAGAGAGAGAGAGACAGAGAGACGAGAGAGAGAGACAAGAGAGAGAGAGAGAGAGAGAAGAAGAAGAGAGAGAGAGACAGAGAGACAGAGAGAGACAGAGACAGAGAGAGAGACAGAGAGACAAGCGAGAGACAGAGAGAGAGAGACAGAGACAGAGGACAGAGAGAGAGAGACAGAGAGACAGAGACAGAGAGGAGACAGAGAGAGACAGAGAAGAGAGAGACAGAGAGAGAGACGAGAGAGACAGAGAGACAGAGAGAAAGAGAGAGAGACAGAGAGACAGAGAGAGAGAGGAGAGAGAGACAGAGAGACAGAGAGACAGAGAGACGAGACGAGAGACAGAGAGACAGAGAGACGAGACAGAGAGACAGAGAAGAGAGACAGACAGAGAGAGAGAGAGAGAGAGAGACAGAGACAGAGAGACAAAGAGAGAGAGACAGAGAGACAGAGAGAGACAGAGAGACAGAGAGACAGAGAGAAAGAGAGAGAGAGAGAGAGACAGAGAGACAGAGAGACAGAGAGAAAGAGAGAGAGAGAGAGAGAGAGACAGAGAGAGAGACAGAGAGAGAGAGAGAGAGGAGAGAGAGAGAGAGAGAGACAGGAGACAGAGAGAGACAGAGAGAGAGAGAGAATGAATCACCACCTAAAGAATAATATTTAGATGATTTTTTTTTTTGGAGGAAAGAAGCCTATAGGAGAATTCCTGAAGGCCAATTCAGCTCTATCTCCCTTCTAGTCAAGTCTTTGTAATTTGAGCTGATGTGAGCAAGGACGACAAAGTCCTTCTGTAGTTTCAGAAAATCTTTTTTCAATCCTTCCTGAAAATGCAAGAACCACAAAGAAATTCCAGTGTGTCATGGAAACCTGGCACCAGAGGTTTGTAAAAGCCGGGTTAAGTGATCTGCCCAAAGTTGTGCAGCTTTCTGGCCATGAGACCATCAATTACAGTCTCCTGACTCACAGTCCAGGGCTATTTCCATGATAACATTCTGACTCCTTTGGGGAAGTTGTCTGACTATGCTCCCCCACTCTCCCAACTGTGCGTTTCCATCTGTCTTTCCATCTCTCCTTTCCAGCTTCCTCGCTCCCGCACAAACAGGATCAGCTTTACTTCTGAGGAGACAATGTGGGCATGGTAGGGACAGGGCATCCTGCCACTCGCTGCCGAATGCCAACACAAAGTCTGGCCCACTCCCCTCCTGCTCCGACATGCCCCTGGGGATGGGAGGTAGAAACAGTCCACAACCAGGTGGCACCTCAGTTGCCCACCTGGCTGTCCCATCTGCTCAATGGGGCCTGCTCCCTAGGAAAACAGTTGACCCTGAAAGGGATTGAGGAGCTCCATTCGCTGCTGTCTGGGCACAGTTTCAGGAACACTACCAACAGAGGGCATTCGTGCTGCTTTCAATGTACCAGGCTAGTGTTATGGAGTCGGGCAAGAATGAGAGCGACAGCTAGCTTCCCTCAGAGAGCTCCTTCCAAGGATACCCTGGCCCTCACTACAGCCAAGTCTCTGTGATCTGCCTGTAGATACACAGAAAATACAAAGCCATCAATAATCCTGACTCAACTAAGAAGGGACTAGATAGGAGTCACCTTCATGCAGCCCTAGGTACCGGATACATTTTATGTGTCAATATCAATCAATAGCCTGTTATGTGCCAGGCACAAGGTGGTGAAGTGGGTTTGGAATCAGGAAGACTCATCTTCATGAACTGAAATCCAAAACACAAAATTCACTTATAGAGAATGAAAGGTTGAAATTCTTCCCAGCTCATGACATCGAGATCGGGATCACATTTAAGATTCTTTCCCTTGCCACTTGGACGGGACCCTCTGACTCTTGATACCAGGGTTTCTCTCTTTCCTATGAGTAGACTGTCGGCACAGGGACTCCAGACACTAAAAGGAATGTGTTTGATCTCTAAATGAAGGCGCAGAAATGTGGTCTAAGGATGAGAAAATAAATGCATATTAGTGTTCCTCCATCATTCTGTCTTAAGATTGCCCATCTGCAGAAGAAGAAGGGATCGAGTCCACCTCCATTTGTGAAATGCTGTGAGCCTTTGAAAAGTTGGCTTGCAAGTTTCCCTCATAATGTTCCTGTGTGGTTAAAAATAAAGCCTGTGAATGGGAAAAAGGGAAGATAATGGAAATGGCACCCCTGCCCTCAAGGAGCTTACCTTCTAAAGGAAGAGGCAGCATGCAAACAGTTACATGCTATGCAAAAGGAAAGGGATCTCTGGAGGAAGGAACTAGAGGCGAGAAGGGAAAGTGAGTTTTGAGTTTAATCTTGGAGAAAGCCTAGGAAGGGAGGAGGTAGAGATGAGGAGAAAGGGTTTTCCAGTAGGAGAGTCAGTGAATGCAGATGCAGAGTGAGAAGATGAAGTTGTTTGTGAGGGAACAGCAAGACCACCAGTCTCTGGGTCTCCATTCCCTTGCCTATCGCTTGAATGGACTGATATATAGACTACACTGAAAATTCTCTACTTCCTTCCAACCCTGACCTCCTGGATCCCAGAATTCCCTGCCATGTCCTTGAGCAGATGGCTCATCCCTTGTTAAGTAGGGATTCAAGGAAGAACTGGGGACAAAAATTACATTTACTCTGGGAATTCAAAACTGTTTCATTCCTGTTTAAGTCTCAAGCAGCACAAGAAAAGTCCCCATTCCCCTCTCCCTCTTGTGCTCCCATGCATTATCTTTTACAAAATCAATAGAGGGAATGCTTGTCTCAGGAGTTGCCCTCACTTCAATCGTCAGTTTAGCAATCAGTGATGAAATATCTGTTTCTAATCCTGTCCATTCTTAAACTCTAGTCCTAGGCTCCAACTGCCTGCTAGACATCTTCAGCTGGACATCTCATTAGCATCTCAATAAATCCTAATTCAATTCAAGAAGTAATACGATATCAATGGAAAGAAAACTATACTTAGAGCCACAGGTCCTGGATTCAAATCCTAACTGCTATTCTTTTATCCCTAAGATCTTGGACAAATTATTCAACTTCTCTGGACCTAAATTTCCTGATCTAAGAAATAAAGGGATTAAATTAGAAGATTCCTAAGGTCCTGTCCATCTCTCAAACATACAATCTGATGTCACTTCTCTATTAAAACTACCCCCATTTCTGTTGATTTTCTCTATCACTCTGGTCAAAACTTCAGGGTCATCTTTAACTCTTCCCTCCCTCTCATACCTCACATACAATCAGTAGACAAGTCCAGATGATGTTGTCTTTTCAGAATCTCTGAAATCTCTTCTCTCCTCTTCAATCACTCAGTTGCCATCCTAGCTCATGCTTTCATGGCTTCCCACTTAAGACTCAGGAGTGTGTTGGGAAATGCTTAACAAGCAGCTTTCTTCAAGGTTACACCCTCTTACCAAAAGTGTCCCCTTTCCTTCTCCCTCAAGACTCCTTCACTCGGTGGTTTCACCAGTTCCCATGATTGCATTCTCATCTCTATGTTTATGATGCTCAAATCCCTTGTCCCTCTCTGCTGACCTCTCAGATCTCAAACTGCCTTTCAGACATCTCAACCTGGATGCTTAGTAGGCAGTTTAAAGTCTTTATGTCCAAAACTGAACTCATTAACAGACAGACTCTCTCTGCCTGTTTTTCTCTCCTCTGTCTAGGTTTCTGCCTCTCTTTCTCTGTCTCCCTCCTTCCCTCCTCCCTCTTTCTCTTCTCTCTCCCTCCCTACCTCTCCCTCATCCTTTTCCCCCTTCCTTCCTCCCCCCTCTCCCTCTGTCCCTCTGTGTCTCTGTCTGTGTGTGTGTGTCTCTCTCTGTGTCTCTCACCTACACAGACACACCCCTCTGCCTACTGGCCTCCATGGCTTCCTTTAAATCCCATCTAAAATTCCTTATTTTACAGGAAGGCTCCTCCAATCCCTCTTAACTCTAGCCCTTTCTGTTATTGTAATTTGTACTGAGGTTGTTTACTTTTTCTTTCCAATTCAGTTCTGTACTCCTGTAAGACTTTGTCTTTCCTTGTATCCCCAGTGCTTAGCCTGGTCCATAGTAGCTATATTTATTGATTATTGACTAATTTTTGATAGGATTTTTTTTTCCAGCTCTCTGCAAGAGTCTTTCCCTTCTCTATGTTTTTCCTTCCTACAATCACCAAAATAACCTTCCTAAGCTTTCTAAGTTCCTCTGCTCAAAAATCTTCAGTGGCTCCCTATTTTATCTATAGAATGAAGTGTAAATTCCTCAGGCCTGTCATTTAAGGTCATTTGCAACTCTGGCTCCAACCTACATTTTCAGCCTCATTTCAGATGACTTCCCTTCACACACTCCATGTTCTCAGCCAAATGGGATTCCCAGCTGTTCCCTAACCTCAACTTAACACCATATGCCTGTGTTCATTTGCCTAGAATATGTCTGTGGATCGAAATCTTTCTCTTCCTTCGGGGTCCAGGTGCAGACTTCCTCCAGGAAGCCTCCACTGATATCCTAACCCTCCCACCAGACACACCTCCATTTCCCACCCCGACACATTGTAAATCCTTGGGGGGTGGGTGAGAAGGGGTTAGCCCTCGTCTCAGCTGTGTATACTACAGCCTGGCACCTAGCGTGTCTGACTCCCAGTAAGTGTTTAATAAATGCTTGTCGATTGATTGATCTCCAACTCCTAATAATGGTCCTTTGAACACAGAAGGCACTTAATAGGTGTTTTTAAACTAAATAAAATTGAATTGAAACTGAATGGAAAGGAAACAAGAGTAACAAATGGTGAGAGTTCTCCCTAATTAAACTGGAAGCTCTTTGGGGAACAAGAACCAAAGACCGGCTCCATTCCATACACCAGTCTGAGGCAATCTGCCAGCTCTAGTACACTGTGTACACAGCCTTTCCCTTCCAAGTTTTAACCAAGATACAAGATTGTATGTGATATCTGTTACTTAGGGATTATCTGTTCCTTGAAGGCAAGAATCATGACACTTATTTTAACCCACCAGAGCACTTAGTTTGACACAAATAGATTTGAATCTTTTAACCATTGTTTATATAATTATTTATTAACCATTTCATTGAGAGTGTGATAATTAGTCAAACTAAAGTCAAAATTAACACGGAAATATGTTTTACATGATTGCACATATATAACCTATTTTAAATTGCCTTGGGAGGGAAAAAATTTGGGACCAAAACTCAAAAAAATTTAATTTTAAAAAATGAATGTTAAGTGTTGTCAAACTGTCCATACTCTTTGAACCAACACTGTCTCTACTGGGCCTGTATCCAAAGAGAGCATAAAAAAGGGAAAAGGACCTACAAGGGAGGACATGTGCAAAAATGTTGTAGCAAGGAACTGGAAACTGGATGGATGCCCATCAGTTAGAGAATGGCTGAATAAACTGTGGTATATGAATTTATGGAATATTATTGTACTATAAGAAACAACCAGCAGGATGATTTCAGAGAGGCCTGGAGAGACTTACATGAACTGATGCTGAGTAAAGTGAGCAGAACCAAAAGATCATAAAACAGCAACAAGATTATATAATAATCAATTCTGATAGACATGGCTCTTTCCAACATTGAGGTGATTCAGGCCAGTTCCAATGGAGAGAGCCATCTACACCCAGAGAGAGGACTGAGGGAACTAAGTCTGGATCACAACATAATATTTTCTTTTGTTGTTTTTTGCTTGCTTTTTGTTTTCTTTCTCACTTTTTCTTCCTTTTTGATCTGATTTTTCTTGTTCAGCACGATAATTGTGGAAATACATATAGATTAATTGCACATGTTGGGGTGGTGGGAAGGGAGGCAGAAAAACATTTGGCAAAGGTGAATGTTGAAAACTGTCTTATGCATATATTTTGAAAATAAAAAGCTTTAATAAAAAAGCATATTAAAATTATCTTTACATGCAATTGGAAAAATAAAACACTTTGAAAATAAATAAAATTAAAATTACAAAAGAACTAAAGCCAATAGTTGATTATTAATAATCATATATTAAGTGCCTTGTAGGTGCCAGGGACTGAGGAAACACAGAAAAGAATCCAAAGATGTCCAAAACCAGATCAGCAAGATGGGAAGTAAGGAGATGCCTTATGAAACTTCTTCAGAGCAGGGATGAGTCTGTCTCTGTCATTCTAGCATCAAGAAAGGACTGTAGTTAGAAGACAGAGGTTGGGAGTCAGACTCAAGTCTAAAATCTGCCTGGGCCATCACGGGCAACTTGGCCATCTTAAAATTATATGAATTGTTATTTTGCATATGTGAAGGGAGTTTCTATGCTAGGAGTTTCTGCATAAAAACAAAATTACAAATCTAAACAAAAATCAACATCTCCTCCCCCCCCAAAAAAAAAAAATCTCCAATGCTTAGAATAGTGCTTTATGCAGAGCAGATACTTAGAAAGTAAGTATTTGTTGAATGGAGTACAATATATAGAATTGGGGGGGGGGAAGCACTGGCTCTTGAGAACCTCAGTTCAAAATCCATCTCTGACAAGATCTGCAGGACCTTGGACAAATCCTTTAATCTCAAGCCCTCCTGCAGGATCTTTATCTCTAGATTTATAGATCTTTATTTCTCCAATGGGAGAAAAACTCAGTAGTTTCTCTTGAAGGCATAAAAGCCCAGTTCCATCCCTGGCTATTATCCTTAATAATTCTTGTGGATTTGGATAAAGCACATATCTCTCTGAATCTGTAACATGGAGGTAATTATCTTTCTACTGCTCACCTCAGAGGTTTGTCATCATGAGCAGCTCCATATTTATGAAAATATTACATAGTGGAAAGAGCATTGTGCTTAATGTCTGGAAGCCTTGGTTTGATATTTTACTTTAGGCAACTCCCTTTAGCTCCTGAAAAAAAAAATGCTTCAAACAATTCCTTTACCAGTCAATGAACCCCCAGCAATATAAAATCCTCAGTTTAGCTTTGACAGCCCTTCATAACCTACCACCTTCCTACATTTCCAGTTTTACCACATTTTACTCCCTTCCACGGGATCTATGATCCATAAAAACTGGTCTTCACTGCTGTTCCTCATGTATGATATTCTACATCCTGACTTCTTGTCTTCCATCCCTGGAATATTTTCTTCTCACCTCTGCCTCCCCCATTCCCTGGCTTCCTTCAAGATTCCATTTCAGATCCTGCCTTTAACAAGAGGCCCCTCTAGTCTCCCCCAATATTAGAGATATTACTAAATCTAAAACAGTTAATATGAAAAAATGTGCCTTGTCAATTCTCAAAGCTGTTCAGAAGAGCTAGTCCTGGTTTTTCTAACACTTAAACAAGTGAAACCCTCTTAGGAAAATCACTCCTGTTCCATAACTACTAAGAAATTAATAAATGCTTATTGACCGACTAACTGAACTAAACCTTGGTTTTCTCATCTAAAATATGACTCATGAAAGACTCATAAGCATAATGTATAATATAAGCATAAGTATAATGCTTATACTGATCATTAGCTGTGAGGAAACCACTCTGTAAATTCTGAAATCCATATCCTTGTAAGCTTTTATTACTATTATTAGGCATGAAACATAAAGGTTTTAAAGTTCAAATTAGTGAAAGAAATTGGGGCTACTTTAAGCATCTAAAATAAAGAGTATAATGAAAGAAGAGAAGATCTAAATGTAATCTCTCTCCCCACACACAAATCTTACAGAAAGAAAAAATCAGCCAAAACCAGGTTTGGGGATTATTAGATTTCACTAACTTCATCTATTATGTTGAAACCCCCTAGAAAAAAAAATGTGTGAATCCAGCAATAGCCAAGCAGGCCCTCTTAGTCAAGCCCTGCTCCCTCCAGCATCTGTTGACCTCATTGGGGAATTTTTCAAGCAGCAGCCTGACCTTCCTCAAGGTGAAAGTAGAAACACCAAAATGAAGTACTTTCTTCTCCGTGCCACACTCCCCCTCCTCTCCCCAGTTCTTTAGCTAAGAAACAATGCCTCAGGTCCCAGTCTGCCTATCATTGTTCCCTTCACAGAGCTAGGCAGGCTGGAAATAGGAAATTAAAACTAGCTCAGGTTCAAAAAGGGAGAACCTTCCCAGAACCACTACTATTAAGAACTTCAATCTTTAATTGACTCAAGTAGAAGAAATCATCTGATATTAAGTGGACCTATTTGAACAAAATTAATCATACTCAGCTCTCATCGGGCATTTTAAGCTTTCCCGGTGCTTTGCAGTCATTAATTAATTTAACATAGATCACCCTTGTTGCTGGAAGGACATGGTGATTATCCCCATTTTCCAGATGAGACCTGGGAGACTGCCTTGAGCTACCCACAGGCTATATTTCTGGGAGAGCCAGAATAGGAATGATGAGAACTGTGTGCCAGACCTCCCCAAAAGGTTGCTGAATTGGAAGGATTTTCTGAGAGCTGAGTCTCTTCCAAGTAGCCTCTTTCCATTACAGCTGACAAAGACAGCAGGGCAGAGGGAAGGAGGGGTTCTTCCACTAACAATCCAATCCTTATCATCACCTCCAAAGGAAACAGACCTGAAGATGTGATCAAATTCAACACCTGGACTATTCACCTAAGCATTTGTGACTTAACTGACTGAGTTGTGTGGTTCCCTTCAAAGAAAGGCACCAGATACATACAAAACATTATCCATTTATTACAGTTTGTGAACTATTAATGAGTCACTGTTCGGTTGGGTTTGTCTGAACTAAGGGGATTCCAGCATATGACTGATGACTTCTAATTGATAAACACTGTAAAATCCCTGAAGGGAAGAATTTTAAAATCACTTTTTCCCCTGATTTATTGAGAAGCACATTTTTATCACCCACATATAACCCCTAAATGAGAAAGCTTTCCAATGTTTCTTTCTGGTTCCCTTTGGAATTAAAGCATTGTGTTTGTGGCTTTATTTTTTTTTAAGCCTCAGTTATTAAATGTTCAATTATTAACTTTAGTTATTAACAGGTCTAACTATGATCCAATTGCAGAGAAGCCTGTCTCTTCTACTCTCTCTCTCTCTCCTCATCCATGAACTAGACTTGCCTAGCAGACCCAGCCCCCAACCCAGATCTCTACTCTTTTTAACCACAACTGGGAAAAACGAATTAGATCCCCACCCTAATCTCAGTTCCCTTTTATTGTATCATGGAGAAAACAGTGAATAGTGGGAGCTTTCAATTGTAGACAATTTTTCCAAAGTCTTTCTCTTTTCCATTTCTTGAATCTGTTCTTCCCCTCTTATTCTTATCCCTTACTACCATATTTTACTTTGTTTCCATACAATTTCATTTTCCTCTTTTATCTGTTTAAAAAAGAGTCGGTCACAAATTAATTAAAAGACTTCATCTTCCTTCCCTTTTCCCCATGGTAGAATCCTGCCCACCTCCTAGTTGTACTCCTTTGCTTCCAGGTCCTTTCTCCTTCCTTCATATCCTCAGCACCCCTTCAGACCTCCCTCCCCTTCCCCAAATCTGTTGGCCGTATATGTTTTCTGTTCCTAACATGAGTTCCTTTTTCCCAGAGTCTGTTCTACTTTGATCTCGGGCCCATCCTTCCCCTCCATTCAGCAGAAAACTGGCCAGCCCAACTTTCCTCTCCCCCCTCTGAATGAACACAAAGGGGACAGAGGCACCAGATGGCCCCTGAGCTGACAGAGGGGCTCAGAGAGTCTGCTGGACAAGGAAAAACCCCTGCTGAGTTGCCTGTGCATAGCTCAAGCTGCTGCCCAGCCTAGCAGACGGAGCAGGGGAGAAAAGCAAGGCTTAATGCCAACAGCCTGGGCACAGCATGGCATCATGGAGAGTGGCTATGCCATTTCAGCTTGCCACAGTGCTGCCTGAACTTAGGGTCAGCTCCCACAGGGCTATTCTCACCAACTGAAAAGGGGGAGGGGGTGGAGTACTACCCTATTTGTTAAAGAGCTTGTGGAGTGACCTCCATTTGTGTGTGTGCTTTCTCAGGTGGCAAGAGAAAAAGTGTGACCTAAACCCCCTAGCATCCTGGAGCTTCTGTGAAAGATGGATGAATGGATTGACAAATAGACAGGTTGGTAGACAGATAGTAGGTAGATAGATAAATAATCTATTAACTACTTATTATGTACTATGATAATTAGCAGTTTGGCAGATAGAAGATGGAGAAAATATTCAGGTTGGTAGACAGATAGTAGGTAGATAGATAAATAATTTATTAACTATTTATTATGCACTATGATAATTAGCAGTTTGGCAGATAGAAGATGGAGAAAATATTCAGGTTGGTAGACAGATAGTAGGTAGATAGATAAATAATTTATTAACTATTTATTATGCACTATGATAATTAGCAGTTTGGCAGATAGAAGATGGAGAAAATATTCCCTCAGGTTTGTTAATGGAATATATAGCTGGTTTACGCTGTTAGCACCGACATATTGAGAAGTGCATGCAGCTTACCTAGGCAAGGATCAAGAGAGGGAGCACCTTAAAGCTAGTCTCTCACGATTTGATTTAACTTGATAAAACCCAGGTTTTGTCCTAGTGATTTCCCCTCATAAGCTCCAACCAACTTCCCTTCCTTCTACTGCCTACAAATAATCACAAATAAATGAAAGGTTCCTCTTGCTAGGAGTCCACTATTTTTCTGGGGGGGAAACATAAAAAGGATCCAAATTTCAAAGGGTGGGTTCTGAGAAAAAAAAATAGTAACTCACAGAAATGGACAAAAATATATATACTGTTCCCAAGTCCCATGGTTCTCTGTTTTCTACCTGTGGAATACATTTCTACTTCAAGAATACCACCCCCCAAAGCAGAAGTAAATGCCAAGGGCACATCATCAGCATCGTGTGTACTTGACACTGATTCACAGAGGTCGCTCCCTTTTGGAAACCATTAGCTCACTCCACTAAATGACTGTAGCTCTTCCCTGTTCCGTCACCTTTCAGTCCGTATGTTTTTCCATCTCAGTTCATTTGACAGCTCTCTCCCCTATTTGTCCTTGCATAGAAGGACATGACTTCCACCAAGTGAATGCCTTTGCCATATGTTAAATACTCATGGGTCTGCATCAGGAGAAAGGAAGTCATCCATCCATGCACTACTCACCCTACCCACAAAAGATTCAGTGGGGGAGGAATTCTTTTCCACTTCAGATCTTCGAAGTTCTTCTATTTAGGTAATGTTCCCAAATTGAATGCTTAACCTTTTTCTTCTAAAATCCTCACAGAGCTCTTAAAAAGACCTAGGTTCCAGGGTCCTGGAGCTGAAGGAAAAAGAAGGGTCTACTTAGATGTTGCCCTTGAACTCTTTCCAATCACCTTGAACCCAGTTTTTAAGCTATTCCTTCCTTGGAAAAGGTTCAGCACATTTCACAGGATTCTAAGCCAATGATGGCGAGATAAAGGTTCTAGAGTTGGCACTTTCTCAGGCAGGACCCTGAAATAGTCTCCTCTACCCACATAAAATGTTGAAGCCAATCCCGAGAAATATTTCAGGAAACCGCCCATCCTCCCAAAATTCATCTTCACTTTTGTAATAAAGCTGTTGATTTAGAGAATCTTCTTCACTCACTGAGACTAATCTTCAGGGCTGTAGCCCACCAGCAAGCACCCCACTCCTAGCTTCGGTTGTCTCCTTATGGCTAGTCCCACCCCAATGTCACTATTGTCTCCTGATCACCCCTGAATACTCTATGACCTCCTTTAGTTCCCCTTTCTAGTCTATGCAGTATCTTATTTCAGGAGTGACACCATGGGGACAGATACCCCAAACTCATACATACACACACTGCTAGTACTTCTAGTAGCCTCTTCCCGGGGAGTTGACAGCCTGGTACATACACAATAATACAGAAGCTGAGAATACCCTGGACCCTAACCCAAGAGAAGCCTCAGTGTCACTTCTTAAAGTTTACCCTCATTATTGCTCCATATATCTTCAATGGGCCACTAGCATTAGCCATTTAAAAGTTACACTCGAATTTTTTTTTAATGAAATAACATGAAATTAGAGAAAAAAAGGAAATATAGCTTTAAAAGAGTAGGGGGGGAAATAAGTAAAAGATAAATTAGTCTTGCTCCATAGCATTATGGATACTTAAATCTTTCTCATGCTACAAGATAGATGCAGATAAAAACTCCTGAGGTTTACATCCATCGCTTGACTTCCAGCTGTGTTCCTTCAAGCCTGGATTAACATTTTCCTACATACAACTCAGTTTACTTACTCTGTGAAAGCAATAGGGAGGACTAACACTTCTGATGTGAGGGCTTACCAAGCTCTTTACAGGGCTGCTCATCCACCTTTGACATGTCACCTGTGGCTCCAAGAAGCTGTAGCATGAGCAGCCACCATATCCTGCTAAACCACCCTGGAAGATGGGTTAAAACCTAGTTGAGGGGAACTGAGGGAGATGTCTACCCCAAGCATGGGGAGACTCCCCCCCAAAACCAATAAAATGGGCAGATGAGAACAGTTTGTTCCATGGAGGGGACTGAAGCAGGTGCTGGACCAATGCTGGACCACTGCCAGTTATCTGGACTTTTGTCTTGTGACTAGAATTCAACAGCTCTGGTTGGTATCAGAGAGTGATAACTCTGCCTTACTGCCATGCTCGAGTCAAGACATCACCATCACCTGCTATTTTATCCCATCATGATGTCATTGGTCCTCTTCAAAAAAAACAAAGGATAAACAACAGCAGCAAACATCATTCATAAACAGCAAAAATGTGAAGAAACAGTGTTCCAACACAGATTTTATAGAAAGCATTTTGGAGGGAATATTCCATCTCTCCTCCCCTGACTCTCAAAAGAGACTGACAATGGGGGTAAGGTCAGCTTCATTCACTGGTTCTTTCCCTCTCCCTCTCTGCTCTGATTATCCTTTTCTTTCCTAGATTTCTCCACCCTTGCTTGACATCTGTGTGTGTGTGTGTGTGTGTGTGTGTGTGTGTGTGTGTGTGTGTGAAATCCCACATCCAAGAGGACCCCAGATGAAGGGACTAACTTTACTACCACCAACATAAAGACTCCATCCATCAAATTCAAGTAGAAACAAGGGCCACTGGGAAGTACACAAGTACCTAAAGATCCCTAGAGGTTACATGTAAACTTAAAAAACCATATGTTATGCTTAGAAGAATTGTGCAGATTTAATTTATATTGGATTGCTTGCTGTCTTGGAGGTGGAGAGGGAGAAAAGTTTGGAACACAGGGTTTTGAAAAGGTGAATGTTGAAAAATATCTTTGTGTATATTTGGAAAAGTGCAATTTTAAAAAAGAAAACCATATATTAACATTGTCTTTGTTCTATTGTACTTTTATTTAGTTTGTTAACTACTTCCTAATTACATTGTAATCTGGTTCCTGCCTTAATCTGGAGATTTGCAGCAGCCAGTCAGCTAGTAGTCCATGTTTGACACTTTTGCTATACCTAGAACAAAGCTCAGGTTTCTCTGTGACTCCCCAGATTTCTGTAGCTCCATGGTCACTATTTGCAGTTCCAAAATTACTGGAAAAAAAAGCTGAATTTGTCCCCTGGACTAGTCTAATGCCCTACTCCCCTTCCCACCAATCTCAAATTTCTTCTTGTTTTGCTGAAATTGTGTGAGATTATAGGAAAATTTGACTTTTCGGCAGTGACTTGAGGCTGTGGAGCACCTATTTTTAAAAGAGGGAAAGGTGCAACTTTCCCGTCAGGGGCTTGCCTGTCAGCTCCAGGAAGGCCTGCTTGGTGACTGGACATAGTGGAAAATCTCTGAACCTGTGTTATGGTCAGCCCTCATGCAAGAATAGTCCTTCTCTCAGCCTCAGCTTCTTTATCTGTGAATAGTGATAATAGCACTTATTACACAGGCTAGTTTTAGGACCAAATAAAATAAGATACATAAAGTGCTGTATACATATTAACTTTTATTATCTCTGGGCATTCATTTACTCACCAGTAAAATGGATACAATAATACTTAAGGACTTACCCACAGAGTTACTATGGTAAGAAAAATCCTCAAATTGTCATAGAAATGTGAATTATCATTGATATTATTATCAGATGAACTGAACAATTATCAGTAAATCAAATGAGGCCTAGGAAATATGCTAAATGGTTTGAAAGAAAAAAATCATAATTTTAAAATTAGGACGGAGAGAACATAGTAATGACTGTTACTTTTTGTTTTTTGTTTTCAAGGTCATTTGAGGGAGTTTCTGATGATTACCATACCATACCAGTGTTAGGAAAAATTGAAGAACTAAGAAAATGTGTGGAGCAAATTTCAACTTTGTAGGTTAAACTGAAAGTTCTCTGGTGTTTACTACCCAGAGTTTGGGCCCACATGTATCCTCCAGGAAAAAAAAAAATCTGTCTGGAAAGCTGAGCCCCCAACCACAAAATGATAGTAGTAAGAAATCAAGTGAATCTTAACACCATCTGAAGGTCTGAACTCAAAGGCAAATTGACAAATCTCTTACTAAAAGCCATAGGTTGCATGGCCTTCGCTTCTGGACCAGAATATGAATTATAAACCACCAGTATCACCATTATACACAAATTCATTACTGAGGTCTCCTCTTGCTCCAAAGTTACTCCAGTCATGGTAGTTCATGATGAACTCTTTTTATCTGAATTTGATTTGATTGACATTTGATATTTATTGATTGACATTGATATATGACAAAGAATTTCAGAGTTGGAAAGGAGACTTCACTAAACATTAAATCTAACCCATCAACCATGAAGAAGGAAAGAGGAACCAGAGGAGGAGGAGGAGGGAGGAAATAAAAAGAGGAGGAGGAGGAGGTAAAGGAAGAAGGAGCAGGAGGACTAGGGGAAAAAAAGAATAATTTTCACTACAACTGTTTTAGGACAGGGTACCCATTTTCCTGCAAAAAAAGTGAATAGTTTTTTAATGGATTCCCATTAGTTGAAGAATGGCTGAATTAATCATGGTATATGAATGTTAAGGAATATTATTGTTATATAAGAAACGACCAGCAGGATGATTTCAGAGAAGCTTGGAGAGACTTGATGAACTGATGCTAAGTGAAGTGAGTAGAACAAAGAGATCATTGTACATGGCAACAAGAAGATTATACAATGATCAGTTCTGATGGTTGAGGCTCTCTTCAACAGTGAGATGATTCAGGTCAATTCCAATGATCTTGTGATGAAAAGAGTCATCTACACCAGAGAGGACTGTGGGAACTGAGTCTGGATCACAGCATAGTATTTTCACTCTTTTTCTTGTTGTTTGTGTGCATTTTGTTTTCTTTCTCATTTTTTTTTCATTTTTGATCTGATTTTTCTTGTGCAGCACGATAACTGTGGAAACCTATATAGAAGAATTGCACATGTTTAAGTTATATTGGATTACTTGCCATCTAGGGGAGAGGTTAAGGGGAAGGGAGGGAGAAAAAAACTGGAACACAAGGTTTCAATGTTGAATGTTGAAAATTAGCTATGCATGTGTTTTGAAAATAAAAAGCTTTTTTAAAAAACGAACAGTTTTCCCAAAAAGTAAACAAAATTGTCCCTGAGACTTAATTGGGACCTACCTCTTTAGGCACAGTTAACTTGGTGGATTTCTGAAGACCGTGAGTCACCAAATTCTGCCCTTCTGACCAGATAACCTATTTCTAAATGTAGATGGGTATGCAAGGGGCGTGTTGCTTATCCTTGCTTAGTTAACTATTCTTTTGTTAACTATTCAATGACTTGAAAATGCTTAATTTCATCTCATATCAAATCTGAACTGTTATTATTGAGTCATTTTCAGTCTTGTCCAATTCTGTGTAACCTCCTTTGGGGTTTTCTTGGCAAAAATACAGGAGCAGTTTGGCATTTCCTTCTCCTACTGCTTTAACAAATGAGGAAACTGAGGCAAACAGGATTAAGGGATTTACCCAGGATCACACAATAAGTGTCTGAGGCCAGATTTGAATTTATGAAGAGACTTCCTGACTCCAAGCCCAGTGCTCCATGAACAATGGCATCTTAGCTGCCCTCAAATCTAAACTAACTTCATACGACTGTTAAGCCTAGCCCTAACAATAACTAGCTAACTTCCAGAAAAAGAAAATGTTCAAAGACACATTTTAAAATTTAATCTGCCATATTAAGTTTTTCTCTATTACTTAAGTCTATGTCAACAAAGGAAACAAGCCTTGATTTGTAGGTTTGGTGATTTTCAAGTTCTAAATACTCTCACTAGATACTTAACAGTGATCTTAGCTGTAGCCCAAATTTATTCAATATCTTACCTTTGCTTTATAAGAAGGTATTCAGCACTTCCCTTTTAGGAGGAAGTTTTTCCTGGATTTAGTATGTTTTCTTGAGCTATTCTCTGATTATTTCCTATGTCAGATTTGTCTTCCACAACAAGATTGTAAGCACTTTGAAAGAAGGGAAATAAGGGGTCCTGGGTTCAAATTTCAATATTGGGCAAATATGCTATATAATAAGTAAAAGAACAGGAATCAGGAGGCCTGAATTGAAATTCTAGCTTTATAACTTACTAGTTGAACAAGCCACCTGATCTCTTTGATTCCCTCCTTTTCTCATCTGTAAAATGAGGATAATGACACTATATATTAACCAACTCAAATAAAAACACTGCAGACTGCACCTCGACTTAGAAAATCACAAATTAACATTGCTATCCTGTATTGTATTTTTATTTATTCTGTTAAACATTTCCCAATGATTTTAATCTGGTTTGGGACCCTCTCCAAAGTTTGTCTTGTCTTCAGGACTCTGTTTTACATGACAAGGTTGTCATGAGGAATATAGGATTTTTCTATGACACAGCAGAGAAAATATTGGACTAAATGTCTATCTTGTTCTATCATGAAATATCTGGATGTCCTCATACAAGTCTTTTCTCATTGGTAGAATGAGGGGGAAGAACTTAATCATCTCTAAACATCTTTCTAGTTCCAACAATCATGAAAAATAGAGCCAAGGAACATATACACATTTAAACTACCAATGTATGTAAAGAAAGTTTTGAAAGTATTCACGTCTTAGTGAAATACAAAATATAGGTCCTTGCTGAAAAGGGGCTAGTGCTTGAGTCTGGGAGTTAGATATACTGTTGCTCCAATTCTCTGTGTCCAAGGACAAATCCTCCCACCACTCAGTGCCCCAGAAAGTGACTCCAACCAGCAAAGGGAGTTTCCACACCTAGTCTTACTACACTATGAAATCACAGGTCCAGATCAAAACAATTTAGTAAACCAAAGCACAAATCTGACTCATTTAATTTAATCCTTCCTCTTTTATTTTCTTGATACTGTTACAGAGAAGCTGTTTCTACACAAGACAATGTGGATTCCCTATCCTGATTCTGGGGCCATGATGTAAACTGCTTTTGCCGATGCCTGAAGGCAGAACCAGAACCACATCTAGTAAATCTGCCATCAGAGCCAATTAAAAAAAATATGGAATAAGCAGCTCAAAAGTGTAACTGAAATCAACTTTGTAAGGGAGGGTGCTGAGCCAGGAAAGAACTAACTAAAGGGGAGGAAAGGAGTTCATCATTCCTATTTTAATTAATGAATCCCATTAACCAGGTGCTAACTTAATTGTTTCTACAATCACTGACAGATCTAAATAATAGAGCTCTGCCATTGCTACATCCTTGTGTAGGGAAAGATGCTGACAGTGGCTGCTTGATTTGGCAATTGATGCTAATGAGGATATTTGCTTTAGGGGGAAAAAAAATCATCTCCCCCTAAAATGAAAATGTATTGGATGGGGAAAGGAAGAGGAGAATAAGGAGAGTGAGATTAAAAGGAAGAAGACAGAAAGGAGGAGAAGAGGAAAAAGGAGGGGAGAAAGAGAAGGAGGAGTGGGAAAGTGAAAAGGAAGAGAGAGGGAAGGGGAGAGAATCAAAGAGGAGGGTAAGGAAAGAAAGAAGGAGGAAGGGAAGGATGTAGAGGGTCACAGATAGTGGGGGAACTCTGGGTGAGGTAGAAGACCCTTCAGCCCAGAGGAAACCTGCTGACAATATCTGGTTTGGCTCCCCATTTTCCCTTTGGTGTTCTCACTTCCCTTAGGTGTTCTCACCTTTCCTGGGAAGTCAGGGAGGGTGTGACCACTTGTGTGCTCATGAACCAACGATGAAATTATGAAAGCAAAAATATTTTGGGGGGAGATGGCCTCTTGGGTTAGCCCAGACAAGGTGAGGAAAATCTCTAGATTTTTTTTGACATAGCTGACATAGCATACTCCAAGAATTCCCTGCCTTCCTCATTCAGGCAACAGCTCTTCCTTCCCAGCTACAGTTCCCTACTGACTCAAATGTGCATTTCTGTTTCTTTTTGGGCGGTTCATTGGACTAGAAATGTCAATACTACTCAGAGTCTTTTCATGTATGACCTTCGTAACAAGAGTCATCAAGTGCCAGCCCCTCCTGGTGGTCTGACCTAATGTTGAGCTCAGTAAGAAGTACAGCTGGCAGGGTCATCTCCAAAGGATAAGGGCAGCCAGAGGAGGACAGTTAAAAGTTGATCTGATATTCCAAATTAATCAATTTTTAAAATGAACTACTGAATACAAATGGTATATAAGCCTTCTGACCTTCTGCCTGCAAATGACTATGTACATACAAATAAGATGGAGACATGGTCAGCCAGTACAATTTTACTTTTACTATGCTACAGTCAGAAAAATGCTGGATGTGAAATCCTAAGACCTGGGTCTACATTCTAACTATCTTATCTTGTACAACATTGGGCAAGTTCCTTAACTTCACTGCCTCCAGCTCTTTATCTGTAAAAACGAACTTGTTGGAAACAATTCTCCAAACAAGAATTGGACACTATTAATAACTATATGAAACATTGCTCCGCATCATTAACAATAAAAAGAAATCAATCAATAAATATTTACTGAGCTCCTACTATGAGCCAGGCATTATGAAAAAAAAACAAAAAACTTACACAATCTCTTCTCTCAAGGAGTTCAATGGGAGAAGACAACATACAAACTATTATATACAATCAAACTGCACATATGCATGTATACATTTATATACATGGCAAGTAAATTAGAAATAGTCAAGAGAGAAGGAAATAGAAAAAGCTTACTATAGAAGGTGCTATTTTGGTTTCATCTCACACCCACTCAACTGGAAAAGATGAAGAGAAAAGGAGAATTAGTTTCCAAGCCATTTCCACACACACCATCTTCCCAGTTCAAAACCCAATAGAGAACCTAAGGAGAGTTTTATGAGAACTCAAAGGCTTTTAGTAGACAAGAGTTATCAGTGAGTTTACCCTTTAGACATAAATTCTCTGAGTTCCAGTCCACTTTCCCTGAGAACCTTATCTTTTTTGTAACTATTGTTCTTGCTATATGTTCTCAATAAACATCCCTTTTGGGGAAAAAAAAAAAAAAAAAAAAAAAAAGCTAATCGATATATATCACTTGGGCTTGTAACTGTACTAGAAAGCACCAGTGATACTTGGGGATTTTCCTAGAACCTTAAGGGAGATAGGAGTTGGAGAACAGAGGGAATGAAATCTATGGGAAAGGAGAATGAACATCACCCAATAATAATGACACCCAAAAAAAGAGATAAAAAATATACCTTTCTTCCCTCTTTGCAGAAGTGAAGGACAATGGGGAAATTATGCAGATCACTGTCTATGCTGTTAAAACCCAGTTGATATGTTTCTTAGTGTTCCTGGCCTGCCTTTCTCCCACAATTTCTTTTATTCATTGCTAGAAGTATAACAGTGATCTTCTGATGTCCCATTGGCTGACATCTGGGTGTGTAACATTTCACCTCTTACCCAGGGTTTCCAAGTATCCTTAAGAGAGCTTGGAGGACATCTACTTTCCTTCATTGGCTCAAGTCCCCAGTCATTGTATTCCCCTCTAACACCCCAAAACCATTTAAGTATTAACAGTGACATTAGCTTTTACTAGGGAATATTTACTTAAAAAGTAGAGTAAGAACAATTATATGAATGCTTTTCCAGCATAAAAGGTATAATTCCTCCTTCTCCCCATACCACCACAATCTCTAGGGAGATGAAATTAAATTCACAGTTTAGTTCAGTTCCTATATAGCATCAATCCCACCAAAATCTAAGTCTGAAGAGCCCTTGGGCTTCTATCCAGGTACCCTGGCATCTCAGAGCTTCTTTCCTGTGCTGGCAGCAACATCCATCCTGGAACCCTGGTTCCAAGGTTTGCATGGCTCAAGATCCCAGATACAGGTACTCTACCACCTGCACAGGGAACTCACTAACTCAGATTTAAAACCCATTCTCTGGGTTCCTATGTACCCAAATCAGTCCCAAAAGTTGGCCAATGACTACATATATATTGGACAATGTATATGGACAAAGAATTAGTCACCGAACTGAATAGGAGAAAGAAAGTGGACTAGACTACTTGAAAAATTATGTGGTGCTTTTATTAACTGAAAACTCCTCCCTGAAACAAAGCTCCATCTTTTTTGAACACCAATATTTTTCTAGTGATGCTGGAGTTCAGTGACATAGCACAGTCAACCAGTGGGTAAAAGAGAGATGTATGGTGGACAAAGATAAGCTATGACACAGTGCCAACAAAATAACATGAAGGTGAAATGATATTAAAAAACATTATCAAAAAAATGTGTAAACAGAAACAAGTATATTGGTCAATTAGTAAAGGAAATTCAACAGTCAGTCCTTATACTCCTGTAATTTCAAAAAAATCTAGGGAGCCAATATGCTCAAGTTTTCCCAGTTTCCCTCAAAAATCACATGAACAGAGTCAGTGCCTACAAAGCGATGGAATGAAACAATTTTTCAACTCAAGATATAACCTAAGGTAATGACTCTTTGAGACATCAAAAGAATGGAAAACTGGAAGACAATGTAAAAATATTTTATTGGAAAAATAGCTGATTTGAAAAATAATCCAGAAGAGACAATTTTAAAATTATTAGACTACCTGAAGTCCATGACCAAAACAAAAAAGAGATCATAAAGAAAAATTGCCCTGATATGCTAAAATCAGAAAACAAAAGCAATCATTGAAAGAATATATCAATCAGTTCTGTAAAGAGATTCCATAAGGAAAAGTCCAAGAAACATCATTGCAAAACTCCAGGACTATCTCAAGGGAAAATTAATGCAGGCTGCCAGAAAAAAAAAAACAAAAAGCAATTCAAGTATCTAGGAGTTAGAATCAGGATTACCCAAGATTTGGTAGGATCAAAGATCCTCAAATACCATATTTCAGAAGGCAAAGGACCTTGGATTATAAACTAAGAATCAACTACCCAGCAAGACTAAGCACCATCTTTCAGGGGGAAAGATGGATCTTCAATGAAGTAGGGGACTTTCAATCATTTGTATTGAAAAGACCAGAATTAAACAGAAAATTTGATATACAAACACAAGACTCAAAAGAATCACAAAAAGGTAAACAGGAAAAAGAAAAAAAAAATTGTTTACATCCCTACATGGGACAGTGATACTTATAGTTCTTGAGAACTATATCTTTTATTGGGCAGTTAGAGGGGGAATACATAAACAGAGGGTGTGAATAAAAATTGACTCTGATGTAACTATATCTTTTTTAAAAAGGCATTAAGGGACATTAAGGAAAAAGGATTTTACTGAAAAAAGAGGAAAGGGGAGGTAAAATGGGATAAATTAGATCACATGAAGGAGCACAAAAAACCCATTACAATTAGAGGGAAAGAGAAGGGGAGAAGCATTAAATGAAATCTTATCAGTTTTGGCTAAAAGAGGGAATAACATTATCCATTATGCTTGGTATAGAAATTTATCTTATGCTCTAAGAAAGTAAGAGAAGAAGGGAGGGGAAAAAAAGAGGGAGTGGATAGAAGGGAGGGCAGATTGAGGGAGGGATTAATCAGAAACAAAACACTACTAAGGAAGAAGGTGGAAAAAGGAAAAATATATATATATATAAGGGAGAAAATTGGATGGAGGGAAATATACAGCTGGTAATTATAACTGTGAATGTGAATGGGATGAACTATCCCATAAAATGGAAGCAGATAGCAGAATGGATTAAAAATCAGAATCCCACAATATATTGTTTATAAGAAACACATTTGAAACAGAGATACACACAGAGCAAGGGTAGCAATTCTAATCTCAGACAAAACAAAAGCAAAAATTGATCTAATTAAAAGAGATAAGGAAGAGAGCTACATCCTGTTAAAGGGTACCAAAGACAATGAAGTGGTATGGATACTAAAACATATGCACCAATTGGTACATCCAAATTTTTAGAGAAGTTAAGCCAGTTACAGGAAGAAATATGCTAATGAGGGACCTCAAATCCCACCCTCCCACTCAGAATTAGCTAAATCAAATCACAAAATAAACAAGAAAAAAAATTAGAAAAATTAATAGAATCTTTAAAAATTTAGCTATGATAAACCTCTAGAGAAAACTGAAACTGCACTTTTTCTCAGTGCCACCTACACAAAAAGTGACCATATAGTAGGGCATAAAAACCTCACAATCAAGTGCAAAAAAGGCAGAAATAATAAAATCATCCTTTTCAGATCATGATGCAATAAAAATTACATTTAATAAAGGGCCAGGGAAAGAGAGAATAAAAACAAACAGGAAATTAAATAATCTAATTCTTTAAAAATTAGTGGGGCAAATAACAAATCATAGAAACAATCAATTTCATGCAAGAGAATGAATGACAATAGTGAAACAACATACCAAAACTTGTGGGATGCAGCCAAAACAGTTCTTAGATGAAATTTCATCCCTAAATACTTGCATGAATAAAATAAAGAGAAGATCAAAGAACTGGGTATGCAACTAAAAAAAAAGCTAGAAAAAGAACAAATTTAAAACCCTCAATTAAATACAAAATTCAAAATTCTGAAAATCAAAGGAGAGATTAATCAAATTAAAAGTAAGAAAATAATTGAATTAATAAAACTAAGAGTTGAGTATTATAATGTGTATAAAGCTTTAGTTAATTTGATTGGAAAAAAAACCAAATTATCAGTATCAAAAACGAAAAGTGAACTTAATCACCAATGAATTAGAAATTAAAACAATAATTAGGAGTTGTTTTGCCCAACTATATACCAACAAATCTGATAATAGAGGAATATTTACAGAAATATAAATTGACCAGATTAACAGAAGATTACTTCATTTTAGAAAAAGAAATGGAAAAACCTATTAATGAACTTCCTAAGAAAAAGAAATCTAGAAGACCACCTTTCATACTAAAAGCAGTTATCAATGGAGCATTTATGGAGGATATGGACAAAAATTCCATGGAATGAGAAGGCGTGGTTGCCAATAGCACCTTTGTGGGGAGTGGTCATATTGATGAGATCATAGTATATTAAAGTAGGCAAAGTATGTAGTAGATGAATGCAAGAATTGGTAATAAATGGCACAGTGTCACCATCTGTGCCCAAAAAGCTACTAAACTCCCCTTGGCTCTGTCCAACATGACTAGAATGCTTTCCCTCCTCCACTCCAACTATTGATCTCTCTGGTTTCTTTTTAACACCCAACTAAAATCCCACCCTCTACAGAGCCCCTTTCTTAATTCCAGGACTTTAATTATTTCCTATTTACCTTATATATAGTTTTATATACATTTGTTTGTTATCTCTTGCATTAGAAGTTCCTTGAGGGGAGAAGACTTTTTCTTGTCTCTTTTGCACCCCCACACTTTAAACAATGCCTTGTACAGAGGGAGTGCTTGTTAAATACTTATTGAACTGAATTGTATCAATATCATTATTAGTCTATCTCTAAGAAATCAAAGAAAGAGGGAAAGGTCCTACATATACAAACATTTTTTAAAGCATTTCACTTTGTGGTGGCAAAGACCCAAAAAAGCAGAGGGTGCCTATCAAGTGAGGATGAACCATGAAAATTTTGGTACATGAATGCAATGTAATACTACTGTGCTACAAGAAAAGAAAGTTTCAGAGAATCTTGGAAAAACTTGTGCAGAATGAAATAAGTAGAATCAGGAAAACAATTTTATATATCAATGTAAAAAATGAACAATTTTGAAAGACTTAAAAATTCTGATCAAAGCAATGATTAACATGATTCTAGGAAATCATTGATAACAAATCCTCTTAAATGAAGAACTGATAAACTAAATGTGCAAAATGAGATATACATTTTTGAACATGGCCAATATAGGAATTTTTTTGCTTAACTATACACTTTTGTTATAGAGGTTTTGTTTTCTTTTTGGTTTTTAAAGGAGAGAAGAATGAAGAAGAATGAAAGGAGAGAAGATGAGAGAAGAAAATAAATACTTGTTAATTTAAAAACTTAGGTTTAATAAAATTAGATGAAAAAAAGTTAAAGAGATAATTGGTAACTTTGTAGAAAATGGTTTCAGTCAAGTGATGAGGTCAGATACCATATTGCAAAGGGTTTCAGAATAGCTATGACAAAGGAAAGTGGAGCTATCAAATATGTAGAGTTTTTCCTAAGAGTTTGGCTGAGAAAGGACAGAAAAATAAGAGGGTGGTAAGTTCTAGTGAAGTTTTGTTTGGGGATTGGGTTTTTTTTGATTTTGGGTTTTTTTTTTAAGGATGTGAAGAGCTGAGGATTTTTGAAAGCAGTGGAGAAGGGACAATTAGGGAGGGAGAAGATGAAGATTCCAGAGAGATGATTTAAGTTGCAATCTGATGGAAATGAAAGAAGCAGGGGGGGGGGGTAACCTGCACATGTACATGGATTGACTTTGGCAAGAGAAAGTTTACCTCAGAGTGGTAAAGTGGCAAAGACTCAGGGAAAAGAGGAAAATGTTGAGTATGATCACAAGGAGTTTTGAGATGAACAGAAGGGGAAAGAAGGGAACTCACTTTGATTGGCTTTAACTATTCTAAAATTTGTGGGGTAGGTGTAAGAATGAAAGGAAGAAACCTATAGACCTGTCAAACCATAGACTTCTGTTGACTTCTGTTCCTGGTAAAATTTTAGAATATGTAACTAAAATAATGTGTTATGAATAACTCCACTAAAGTCCTACTCTAGTGCCTAACTTCTAAAAAACTGTACATTAGGTACAGTGTGCTGTACATAATGGTGGACCTTACCAATCTGTAAAAGCTTTGTGTATGAGCTCAGTGATATATTTTACATCTGATATTCAAAGACCAGGTTAACTATGGAAGCAGGACTCCTCATCAGAATGAATAACGATGACTATTTCAGCCAGGGTGATTTATAAAGACCATCTGTTAAGGTGAATGGCAGTTGTGACCTGTCCAAGGTAAGCGCTCCTACATGGGTCAAATGAAAGATTCTTGAAGGAGTTCTAAACAAGTAAAAAGAAAACAATGCTTATTACAACATCACACCAGACTGACCATATATCTTTTTTTTTTTTTTTTAATATGGTTAGTAGATTGATGATTTGGGGGCAAAGTAGTTGGCTAAGTCTTTCATGATATATTTAAGGACAAAATGGTAAGAGGGTTTGGATAGAGCAGCTAGATAGATCTGGAATGTTTGGAACCAAAGAATGTTAACTAACAGATTAAATGTCAACCTAGAAAGAGGTTTCTAATAGAGTGTCTCAAGGATTTATCCTAATACCCTATTTCCACATTTTCTGTCCCTGTTCTTTCTAGTTAATAACCACCAGTTGTCATAATTTCTAGACCATCTTTCTATCCTAAGATGAGAAGGGAAAAGGAGACCATATCAGGACACAGAGCACAAAAGATTATATAACTTCCTCTGGAGAGTCTTCTTATAAGGAATACCAGAAAATCTCTTCCAACTGTGTGGGAAATGTTCGTACAAGCCTAGTCTTTTAGGGAGTCCTCAAATTCATCATGATAGCTTACACTGGGTTCCTAGAATAAGGTTAAGAATTATCCAGAGGCCAGAGCTCTGGTATCAGTCTCTTACTACCCAGCAGAAAATCAGTGTGTCCTGTCCCGACCACCATCCAACAGGGGAAGGTCCTTAAACTACCCAGTCCCATAATAACTCTCATATTTCAAAGCCTAATATATTCTAGGAAGACCTTAGACATCATCCAGCCCAACTTTACATATGAAAAAACAGAGACACAGAAAGATTACACGATTTGTTCAAATCACATCATAAATGTCAAATTCATGATCTGAACTGTTACTCCCTATCCAGAATTCTTTACAAAACACCATGCAGCTTCCCTACCACCTGACTCATATAATCAGATACCTCTGCTTCTGACAAGTAACTACCTTGAGACATGTCCTACTCAGGGGAAATAAGCCTATATGATTTCTTTTTTCTTCTATCTCAGCCTCAGGACAAACCCTAATTGATGTGGAAAGATAGAGCTCACTACAGAATGACCACTCTACAGGGACCAAGACCTTTCCTCTTTATTCTTTTAATGTTCCTCAGGGCAGGACCTCCCGAGAAACACACAGGATTTAACAGCCTTCACAAAGCAGCCTGGAAGGAGGTCTGTAGTATAGTGCCCCAGGAACCTGTGCTAAACCATAAGACAGGCATATTCCAATTATTCCAAGCCACTGAGCAAGAGGGTCCAAAGGTAAAAGGCACCTGCTAGTCTCTCATCCCCTTTCTTCCCAGCCTCTTAGAAAGGAAAGAAAAGGCAGACTGTTCTAATGGTCTCCTAAGAAAATGTCAATTCTCCTCTATGGGGTAGTCAGACCTTAAAGGAGCACATATTCCTGCTTGAGCAAGAAAATAGAGATGGCTAAATCAAGCCGATTCAATTGATCTGATCCTGAAATAAATTAGGGTCTCTAACAAGGGAAATCACTTCCTGGAAGAAAGTTAGGTACTTCCCAACACTTCCTTCTGGTTTAATGTTTGTGTTCGTGGGACACACACACATAGTGGTCTATGAATCACTTTGTAGGATAGAAGACACGAGAACTTCCCCTATTTTTGCTTACAACTACAACAACACGGCACATTTCTCTCACTGGCTTATACCTGCTGGGCCACTTCTTGTCCCCTCCCAGGTTACAGCCTACACAACTTCAGCAGAGACACAACAGATTGTAAAATCCAGCTGGGCCAATTCTCATGTAATGGGGACAGCAGAGGCCTAAATCTTAAATCACCAGAGGAAGGCACATTTCATTTTAGACTAACCTGCAAACTCTTCCAGACCAAGACCTATTACCATAGGATAACACCGATTTAGACTTCCCATCGTTACATATCCAATATACTTGGGAGAACTGAAAGCGTTTCCCAAAGCCAGAAGTCCTCCAGATTGGCAAAATCCCCCAGTTGTCTGAAAATTATGGGGAAGAGTTTTGGGTATTCCAAAGTTTCATCACAGGAATTTCATTTGTGGTAGTGTTAAGTTCTACCTTCCAGGGTAGAACACCGTGGGAAACTATAAAGATAATTAATAATGGTAATAACAAGCAATAGGACTTGTTATTTATTTAGAAGCAATAGTTATAAGTAGTTTCCTCCACCAATGACTGACCTTTTCTAATTCCTCACCCTTCCCACCCTCTGCTGACTAAGCAGGTAGCTATAGCCTTAGGAAGTTCCCAAGGAGCAGCAGCCTTAGCTAAAAGCCCCAAAGGGGTTAGGACCAGTTCTGCCAGTTATAATTTGTCCCTGGGTCCTAAGGAGCCCTGAGCAAACAGGAGAGTGTTGTGAAATGAGAGCTCATCACTGACCAGACCAAAATCCAAAAGTCACTCATGGCTGACACTTTCTCTCCACTTTAGTTTCCTCCTTCCTCTATGAATCAGGATTCAGGGTATTGTAGGATCTATTGGGGAAAGGATTTTAGAGCTAATATTTCCTAGATCCATGTCAATCTAAAAGGTTATTTCTAGAACACTCCTTAGTGATCTGTCCTCTGCTTGATATAACACATTTAACTTTTTCTTTCAAAAATAAATTTAAAAGTAATATAACTAACAACATTCTCCACAATAAGAACCCCCCCATAAACCACATGAGAACTATATGTAATAAAATGTACTTTAACAAATTAGTAATAACAAAATATTCACTTCATAAACACCTCAAATCTCTTTGAAACATGTGCATATATCTATATATAACTCTATCTATATATATATATATATGCAAATAGTCAATATCCACCCTTAACAGATTTTCACCACAATATCCTGTTTTCTCTCCATAGAATTTCAATGAAGTAATTAGAAAAAACTTTTATCATCCTCACTTTGAGAGAACTGAGGACTGAGGAGGTAAGTGAAATCTTATACCAAATAACTGGCAAAGGCAATATGAGAACCCCAATTTAGGGAGCAAGCTCCAACTGACCCATTAGAGTCAATTGTTAAATTTTCAATGTGTGTGTTTACATCTATCTGGAAATCGGCAAACGCTACAAAACAGGGTTTGATTTATTGTTTTAATTGTCTAGACTTAAGTGATAAAGAAAATGTTAATGCAGGTTAAATTTTAAAATATTTTCAGAGATCTAATTGTCACATACCTTCACACCCCTGGAAGTTTATCTACTTGTTAATATTGCTTACACTTCACTAACATTGCTTCCTAGGTTGACACAGACTCACACAACTAAAAATAAAATTGCTATCTAACATTTCCAGCAAAAGCTGAATTAGATGATTTCTAATATGTCTTTGAACTTTTAGATTTTTGTGTTTTTATGATTTATCTAGGGGCATGTATAAAAGAAAGGGGCTCAAATACATAGGAGTCAGGAAAAAGTTAGACATTTTACATGTGAGGATATGAACGTCCACTAGGATGGGAGGTGGTTTCCCAGGACCACACAAGTAGTTAATAACAAAATTGGAATTTAAAGCTAGGGTCTCTAATTCTCCATTCAGCTCTCTTTCCACGGCCCCACACTGCTAAAAGGCAATTCCAATTGGCTGAATTAATTTTGCAATAAGTAATTTCACCTTTACTCTTCATTCTCAAAGTTATTATTGGAGGACCCCCCCCTTAAAGGAAAAGTTGTATACCCAATCATGCTCCTTTTGCAGAAAGTGCTCTCCCAGCATTCCACAGCTTTGTTACTAACATGACTGAGCCTGGAGCACCTTTCACAAGATTGAGGGTGTTCACCCCAAGAGTACTGGCTCGCATCCAATTATGACAATTACCAACTGCTCACTCAGAACTCCCCCAGGCATTTCTTCTGGACAAGGGTTTCTTTTTTCTCATCTTTTGATGAACTCTTGTGGAGTGGAGCGATGCACCATGAAAGAAAATGGCTCAGCCCCAGAGGAAAGAGATGATGAGCAATTGATGAGGAAAATTGACTCACCTCCCCTATGTATATGTACCATGTGGTGTGGTCATGCAAAGTGGAAGAAAGGTTCAGGATCGGAGGGGAAAGGAAATTGGATTTAACAAGGAATATGGAAGAAAGGATGTATATACCCCGAGAGTTACAAGTTACAATACCTTAGGGATTGTCTAGTCCAGCCTCCTTGTCTTACAGAGGAAGAAACAGGGAGGGGTTTGCCTAAGGTTGCTCAAGTACTAATAGCAAAGCCAAAATTTTAACTCAGTACTGTGCTTTCCACCACCCCAAGCTGTGTCCCCATTGTGCTCCTCAGGAATCAAAGGTGCAATGAACAGAGCCCTGGATTTTAGCTCAAAAACCACCTTAGAACTACTAGCTACATGAACAGTCAAGTCACTTAATATCTCTAAGTCTGAGTTTCCTCAACTGAAAAGTGGGGCTGATAATGCTGGAAGCTCTTGTGAGGATCAAATGTGATAATGACATAAAGATTTTCTGACACTTCAGGTGCTATATAAACATCAGAATGCTGTCTCAGCTAGTAAAACCATTACAGGGAGACTAATTCACTCAGTAAATGGTGGAAAGAGATTTGAACCCAGGTTTTCTGATGCCTGAGGGTCTCACACTGTTTCAAGCTAATATTTAAGTAATCAGGCACAATAATATTGAGTTTAATTAAAAGCTAAAGAGATAAATATTACATATGTATACCTGATCACAAGGAAACAGAATATTGTATCTATGTCTGATGAAAAAAATGATGGCTTCTAAAGAGCTTATTCTCAATACTGCCTATCTCCTGTCAGGAATTGGAGATATGATGAAAAGTGCTATCCACCTTTACAGAAAAAACTGATAAGAGTCTGAATACAAATTGAAACATACTATTTTTCACTTTTTTTTTTTTGAGGGGGCATCTATGTTTTCTTTTATAACATGACATACATGGAACTATATTTTGCATCATTGCACATGTATAACCTATATCCAATTGCTTACTATCCCAGGAAGGAGGGAGGGGAGAGAAGAAGGAAAAGAATTTGGAACTCAAACTTTTTTTTTTTAATGTTAGGAGTTGAGATGTATGTTCAATTAAAAGTCCTTCTAGGAATCCCACATGAATAGCTTCTTTATCAGGCAAGTATTACTCGAATAATCTTTAATTTAGATAAAACAATGGAGTTAGTCGGATCTCATTTTCCTTAGGGCCCATATATACCTCTGCTGTCACCATTACAGCCAGCTGGATTTTATAAGTGAATACCTGTACTAAAGCTATAGTCTAAAATGAAATGTGCCTTCCTTTGTGTGACTTTTAAGACTCTAGTTGTAATTTAGGCCTCTGGGCAGGTACTCATTGCAGTGGTGCAGAGCAAAAGGACTCTGTTATCAGAGAACCTGGATTGGAATACCTCTGTTGCTTTAGTAATGTAGAAAAAAAAAAAAAACAGTTCTCTGGGTCACATCTTTCTTCACGTATAATTGGAAGGCATTGGACCAGATGACTTCAAAAGTCTAAATCCATGATTCTAAATGTGCAAATCATATATGGGTATATATATATGTACATGCATATATACATAAATAGTATTATATACATACAATGCACATGTGGGTCTATGTATTTGCATGCATACACATGCACCTACAACACATTTCTATTGTGGGCATGAATGTGGATATGCACATGTGTAGTGCATGCTGTGCATCTACATATATGATACACTGTGCATGTCTGTGTTTGTACATGCATATGTATCTACACATGTGCATTTACATGTGTGTATGTATTGCATATGCATAAGTGTAGTGCATGCTGTACATGTTTATATCTACATATATGATGATTGTGTGCATGTCTGTGTACTTATATACACATGCATCTATACAGTTAAATGTGTGCATGTATATGTAAATGAACACAAATGTTGTTCATATATAGTATGTGTATGTATATCTACATATATTATACATTGCCTTGTCTATATACATGTATGTACATATACACATTTACACATGTGTGTATATATGTAGAAATAGCATTAATATCTGTATCTACATATAATGCATTGCATGTGTGTCTGTATAACTGTATGTGAGCATGCATTAAACATACAAATATGTGCGTGCACATGTGTGTAACATGTGTGTCACACGTCTGTATGAAAATGTATGTACATTTGTGCCAGTGTGCGCTTGTTTGTATTGCACGTGCATGTAGTGCATGTTTATGTAATGCATTACACATGTGCCTTGTTGCAGTGCACGTGCTTATTCACACATGTTACACACCTCTGTGCATTTTGTGTGTGCATGCATATACACATGCATGTTTGTGGGGGGGTGCACACATGTGTTTGGACCTAGGACTCCTGAGCCCCCCTCGGAAGGAATGGCCCATGCCACGTACTTCACCTGTCCTCTCAACCCCTTTCCCCCCTCTTCAGCTCTCACATTTGTGCAATGATCCCACACATCATCCTAAGATATTCCCCTTTCCTCACCCATCACTTTTTCCCTTGTTTACTGACATCCTGAGATCCCCTGCTCTTACTTCTGCCCCGGCTAACCGCCTGACGAGGAGCATCTGCTTAGAAATGGGGAGGGAGGAGATCTGTAGGGGGTAGTTGAGGAAGGCTGAGGGGAGGGGATCCCGCAGGGGGCAGCAGCCCGAGACAACAGGGTCTCTAAACGTGTCTGACAGAAAGACACAATCGGAGACCTCAAGCCAGGCACATTAATGAGCTCAGAGAGCCATGACTCACTGGTCCAGGTGGGAGCAGAAATTCTTCACAGTTTCATAAAGGGGGTGGAGGGAGCAGGAGAAGCAGACACAAAAGCAGAAGCAGCAGCAGCCAGAGCCACGGTGGCTTGTTTGCCATTTTCCCCTCCCTCCTTCCCTCTCTCCTTCCCTCCCCACCCCCAAGTCCCCTCTCTTTTCCCACTGCTGGATTCTGACTGGAGAGGAACCCAAGGGCTTAGCCAGATGTCTGCCAGATTTCAATGAGATTCAGAGTGCAGAAAGGGGGGAAGGGTAGAACGGGACTCCTCTCTGCTGAAACAAGAACCCAGATTGTCCCTAGTGGAAAACACTGCAATTTGTCCCCCAGAAACGGTGTCTTCCACATCCACGAATTCTGGTTCCCCAACCTTTCGAACCCCAGGCCTCAGCTCTGCATGACAGAAAAGTGTGTCTGGGGAGGGGAAGGGAAGGTCACTCCTTTTGTCAGTCAAAGTTTTCAGTCTGTGTCCCAGTAGGGGTAGGAATATGGAAGTATCTCATGGGATTTAGAACTGGAAAATTCTGGAAAGTCCAATCCTTTTATTTTACAGATGAAGGTTGTGATTTGTCCAGTAGTCACATATGTCAACAGCAGAGTCAATATTTTTATCCCTGTCACCAATCTCCTTATACTGAAAGGTGGTGTGTGCATGAGATCATGGGTGCTAGAATCAGTACTAAAGAATCATTTTTTCTTTCCCAATTGCCAACCACAGCCAGCCTTAAGGAAAGTAGCCACACCTGTGTTATGGTTTAAAAGTTTCAATGCCCAATATTTCTCCATTAGGTATTCATTCCTCTCAGTCTTAAAAGTTTTTAGTCTCCAAGAATCATCTATTTAAATGCAATTATACTCACTCCTCTCCCAAAAGGGTAATACTAAAGTCTGTTGCTTTAGGGTAGGTGGAAGACCAAGGTAAGAAGAATGGAAGTTTGATTGCTGACTGACTGCTAGCTCACTAGGACACGTGTCAGAAATAAGTAGAAGTGGACATAGAAGCAAAGGGAAGAAAAAAGGACGCTCGGGATCCTATATTTTACACCAAATTCCTCTTCCCACCCCACCCCCATAAGAAGCCATTAAATCAAGTATCTTACACAAAAGCTTCTAAGTGTATGTGTGCTAATTGTGGCAATTACAGCCTCCCGTACCATTGTCAATATATTTAACTACCTTCCTGCCTCCCCACCTCCTCCCCACCCATGACTCTTCCTGCCACCCACCTGTCAAAAATGTTGCAAGAGTCCATAGGCCAAAGTTTACAAAGCACCAAAGAGAAGCATTATCCTATTACTCAATCTCTGACTCATCTAGTCCTCCCACTTTATTCCTCCGTCTTGTGAGTCCTGAGCCAGACTGGAGTCTGCGATTCCAGTTCAACATCTCAGAGCCAATCACAGATTTGTTTTTGAGATTGAACTGAAGGCATATCTTCAACTCTCACCATATCTCCTTAGGTCCATCCATGAGGATGGAACTGAAGGAGAGAGGGCAAGAAGATATATATTTTAATCAAAATTGCCTATTCTCACATCCCTAGCCAAAGCAACAGCTAGTCATCAAGTCATTTCTATGTATTTCAATTTCTCAATCAAGACACTGTGGATTTCTCCAACTGGCTCAGCTCTAGTCAACAGAGAAAATGGGGGAAGGGGAGAAATTTGAGAATTCAGGGAAATTCATTTATTTCCTGGTGTACCCAGAGTAGAACAGTGATTGGACACAAATTTAAATGCCTACAGATTCCTCTGCTCCCCTGGGACTGGTGTTTTTTGCTCTTATATCTCTGTTCAGTAAATGCGGACCAGGTGCACAAATGGAAGCCAATTGCCCATTCCTGGCAAGTATACCTATGGCATGAGCTTCAAAGTTTACGCCACAAGGCATTTGAAGCCACCAACATCTGCACCATCTGGCTTTCAAATATCTGCTCCCACTTAGCCCCAGCCCTCCCTGCCTTTCTCCACTTCCATCTGGTTACAGCCTGCAGCCAGAGTCCCTTCCAAAGGGACCCAGAAATCCTGTCCAAATTTTTTCTGAATATAAGGGAAGAGACTACATCTTTCAAAGTCAGTCACAGAGGGAGTATTGCTTAAAGCAGAGAATACATTCCTAATAGCTCCTGGCTTCTCTCTCTCTCAATCCTTTTATAATGTAGACTAAGGGAATCTAAGATAAAGAATATCTGCCTATTTATCATGGGCAGACACAGTCATCCAAAGTAGACACAGGAAAAAACAAAGTGTTATCATCTGAGTGACTTTATTAAACGATCCCTAAGAGCTTGTATCATCAGATCAGAAAAAAGGGTTGTTGATATGTCTTATTCTCCAATTCCCATATAGTTGAGTTGTCAAATTTTGACCAAGATTTAAATGCCAGCTTTTAGGAAAAAGCATTCAGAAATGTTGTGAGGCAGTTGCAAAGAGGTAAGACCTCCTAAGAATTGTCCACATGTATGTTTTGAAAAATAAAAAGCTTTAAATTTTTAAATGAATGTTAAAATGTTTTCACATGTAATTTCAGAAAAATAAAATTCAAAATAAATTTTGAAAGAAAAAAGATAAGACCTCCTGAGAGGAATAAAATCCTAATTACTTCCCAACCATTCCCAAGATCCAGTAGAATCTTTTTCCTGCATTCTTTTCCCTTTCTCAATCCTAAATCAGTTGTGAGATTTGCTAGAGTACAGTCATCATGCTGTAAATCATAGAATATACAAGCCACAGTCTACTGAGCACCATCTGCTTATAGCACCAATATTTCATACTACAGATCCTTTCTCCTCCATCCCCTATTAACACTTACTAGTCCTGGGTTCCCTTCCCACGGCCACTCCCATCCTCTCAGTCCTGCTCTTGCTAGGTGATTACTAGTTTGTCTGATTATGTAATACTTACTGATGTATCTAAATGCATGTTAATGTTATTCCTCCTAGTACTTCTGGGAAACATACTTCGGGGAAATTAGACTCACCCAACTAAGTGACTCTAATCATAGGAGCTGAAGGCTTGTGGGAAAGATGTGTAGGGACTGCTGGGCTACATTAAATAACATTGTCTGGGCCCACCCAAGAAGCTCTTGAAGAGTTTAGTTCTAATGGTTCCCCTACCTCGTACCCCTATTCCCAGTCATGATTCTCATTCCAAGGGATCCTTAGTAGCTTTCTCAAACACAGATTGGCCAGCAGAGCTCTTGAGGGATGAATCATTGGTATGGATCACATGCTTAGAATCCTCTGGATCAGCTTTGAGTGAATTCTAACCCTAGTTGCTGACAGCCCAGCTTGCGATTAATGGGTGCTGCTCACCAAGGGCAATTCTTGGCCTTCTGAAGCCATCTTTAGATCTAGTTTAATGCTTAATGGTTGTGTGATTCAGGATCATTTAACCTCTCCAAGTCTCAATCTCCTTGTCTTTTTAAATGGAGATACTATTTGTATCAACTACCTCTCAGAACTATTTTTGAGAAAAATGCTTAGTAAAAGTTTTCAAAGCTGTGTTATTTCTGGATTCCCCCATCAGACTCGGCTCCAGCCAGTATTCCTATTTCAAGGAGTGGGAGGTAAAGGACTCTGGGTTGATCCTTGGCATCCTAAAATCAATCTCATCAGCTTCTTAAAAAAAACAGCACCACTTTAAAATCTCACCTGCTCCATCCTCAATCCAGGCCTCCTGAGAGGATCCAGCAAGAATGCATCTATCTTCATAACCTAAGCACTTTAACCCTCCTGTCTCATCCCTTCAGAGCAGAAGAGATTAAAATTCACTGTCTCTTCTTGATTCCCACTGACATTTTTTTTTGCCTTGTTTCACCTCATTACCTACTCCTCCAGCGGGGCCATTTATTTTCACCTCCTCTTCCCCTTGGCTCTCTCTGATGAGCTCGTTCTGTCCTGATTCAACCTCCAACCGTGGAGACACAATATCCACCATCCCCTCCCCCATTCTTTTCCCATTAATCCAGCTCTAATCTGTCTTCTGTCACTCTCCTACAGATAAAAGCCAGACAGTCATTTGGGGAGGGGGAGTCCTTGAAATCTGGGGCAACACATCACAGCATCTGAGGAGGAAAAAACAAATCCCAGGTTAGCAGTTTGCAGAATATGATTCCTTGGGCTTTGTTTAGGGGAAAAATAAGGAAAACCTAGACTTATTTGTATATTCAGTGATGTACATTGCCTTGAATTATTAGCTAACATGTTTTATGTATGTAGATTGCCTCTCCCTAGAGATTATATACTTCTCAAGGGCAGAGTCTTTTTAATTCCACAAATACACACACACACACACACACACACACACACACACTATTTCCACACAGTGCTAAGCACACAGTAGGTTAATAGACTTATTGAACTGTTTACATAAATATTTCAAGGGTGTCATTTAATAATAGCATTTACTTGAAGATTTACAAAGTGCTTTGCAAATATTTTTTCACTTGATCCTCACAACATCATCTCAAGGTATCTTTATTTTATAGAAGAGACAGAGATTAATGACTTGGCCATCACCTAGCTAAATAAGTGTCTGAGAGCAGATTTGAAACCAGGACTTCCTAACTATCCATTGTTCCTCTATCACCTTCTTCATTGCCATCTACCAAATCCATCATACCAAATCCATCATACCAAATGTAGCAACTCTTCTACAATTTAATAGATGGTCTTCATCATCTTAAGTCAATTTGGCACCAACTTTCTCCATCTATAGCAAGATTGGTTCTCACCTGGCAGATACATCATCAATCACCAGACCCCTTTACCTTATATAAGTCACTTGTTCATTTTTTTCCCCCCTGAGGCTGGGGTTAGGTGACTTGCCCAGGGTCACACAGCTAGGAAGTGTTAAGTGTCTGAGACCAGATTTGAACTCGGGTCCTCCTGAATTCAGGGCTGGTGTTCTATGCACTGCGCCACGTAGCTGCCCCCTATTGTTAGTTTATCTTATCATCAGAATCCTAAAAGTTAAAAAGAACTTTAGAAGCTAACTGGTTCTCTTCTCCAGAATCACTCCCAGAGAATGAATTGTTCAAGTTCTGTCTCAATAACCTAGAAACAAGGAGCTCACTATTTAACAAAATACTCATTTGTTGTATAGCTCTGTATAGTCCTTTCACTGAGGCAAAATCTGCTTCCTTGCAACTATTACATAGTTCTAATTCTCCCTTCTGAATAAAGCAGACTTCTCTTCTGTTTCTACATCATAATGGCCCTTCAAATCTTTAGAGGCAGGAGGATGTTAAAGTCAATGTAACAGTCTTTGGGGAATGAAGTTAATGATCTGCAAATAACGGAAGTTAGTGGGAGCAGGGTGCAACCATTTACAATCTCTTGTTTATCTGTTCATTGATTTTAGTTCTCATCAAAACATTTGAATACTTCCACTTCGAAGTGGAAGCCAAAATAAGATTTTTGCTGAACATAGTAAAGAGTATGAAAGCTCTGGATTTATAATCAGAATAATAATAGCGATAATAACAGATAAGATTAGATTTAACTTGTTCTTACCCAATTCTTGTTAGCTCAGAGGGTTGCCATGTTCGCTTAATGTCAGTTGATTCTCTTAAATTATGTGTCTAGTAATCTCTTTTGGAATTTTGCCAGGAATTCTTGTCTAGTTTACCAGTTTCCCAAATCCATCCTGTACCCTTTGGGAAACTATGAATAAGATTTGCCCATTTCTAGTCTACCTCTTCTCCTATGAGATTTGCCATGGCATTGAGATCACAAAGTTATATCGAATTTTATATGTAAATGTTTCTCATTATCACAAGTAGATTACAAACTTCTTAAAATTCCTGCAGGATAACAAAAAGGACAAAGGATGTGAGGTCCAGAAAAGTGGCTTTCTCTTTAAAGCCCCACTGCCTAGCATAATGCTTGGTACACAGTAAGCACTTAATAAAGTTGCGTGTTATTGATTGAATCGATTGAATAAATCACAGTCTTTTTTAGTTTCTCCCTCCCACTCGGTAAAAATTAAACCTGTTCTGGTTGTTCTATGAGAGCCAAATGTGACAATGAATCTAAAGCTCTTGTAAATCTTGAAAACTGAAAAAATCTTGCTCATTGTGGTAGTAAAAAGCTAAAGTATAGAAACTATTAGCAAAAAATATGCCCATGATGATAACTTCTTCCTTACCAGTTAAAACACTTTAGACAAAATAGGTTTTAGGTTCACAGAACTCTATTTCTGAGAACTGCCCTATGGGCCAAGGCCATAAGAAAGGTGAGGTAATGTGAACTTTGCCATGTGCTGGATTCTCTGGAAGACTGGTGCAAAGGGCATTGAGTGGAGAACCATGGGGGAAAAATTCTGAAGCTGAGATCTGGGGGGAGGGGAATGATCCAGCGCTCCTCACAAGGTCCCTCGGACTGTGGGAGGGCCGGACTACGGTAAAACAAAAGCTCACCCTCTGGCTCCGCCCCTCCGCCCACTAGCCGTAACCCTGCGGGCTGTAGTTTGAGAACCCCTGATAGAGGGTCACGTGTCCTTACTGGATACTGTTTCAACTGTCATTGAATCAGGCTTGCAGGTACAGGACAGCAGGCCGCTCTCGCCGTGGCTGAGAGGTAGCAGCCCGTGGTTTGACTTTTCAGTACAGAAAAAAGAAACAAAACAATCCCACCTCCGCCCCACAGTCCGCCTCCTTTCGCGATAACTTCCTTCCTTCCCTCCTTTTTTCTCCTTTTCCTGCAGGAGCCGTTGTGCCTGGCTTTCCGGCCAGCTCGGGGTCCTGCCCTTCCTCATCCTCTGGGGTGGGGGCCGAGGTCCCCGGGGTCAAACATGAGCCGTGTGATGGTGCTGTTTTCTCTGGGGGGAGGGGCGGAGGAGGCGGAATTTAATGGTTATAACTCCGCGCCGGGTGACGGAGAGGAGGGAGGAATCTTGAGTGCCCGGCTGCTCGGACCAGCCCCGGGACACACCGTTTGCGCTCCGGGTCCTGGTCACCAGAGTCGCTCTCTGGCGCTGCGCCGCTGGCCAGGTTCCGCTGTCGGGAAGAGCGCGCCGTTGCCATGGAGACCGGATCGCCGCCGCCGCAGCTGCAGACGCGGCCGCTCCTCCTCCTCCTCCTCCCGCTCCCCTCCTGCAGTAGCTTCTTCCTCCCCCACGTAACCCTGGTAACGGTGTCCGTGGCGAGCCGGGAGGCGGCCCCCAAACACAAACAATCTCTTCCTCCCCGCCCTGCCCCGCCCCGTGTGTCCCCGGGGGACCAAAGTCTCCTGGCAGATCCCGCTCCTCCCGCAGCGAACCAGAGTGAGAAAAAGGGGTGGCTCCGCGGGAGCTGGGAGCACTGGGGCGCGCAGGCCGATCCCTGCAGAGCGCTGCGGGACGCGCCGCCGGGCCCCGCCGCCGGGCCCCGCCGCCGGGCCCCGCCCTGGCTCCGCCCTGGCTCTCGGGTTCTCTCTCCAGGACCCTCGCGCGCACGCCCTCTCCCTCAGGAAAGGCTCCCTCCCTTGGGCAGCCTAGAAAGGGGAACTTGGCGTGGAAGGAAGCCCCCGCCCGCCGGCTCCGAGAAGTGATCACGAGGAAGGACCTGGAGGGCAGAGGGCAGCCGTGTCTGCCGGGCCGGGACCCCCACCTCCCCGGAGGCCGCGGGAGCCCATCGTCACGTGCCCGCCCATCTGTGGCTCCGAGCTCGCGCGCCTCCCCGGCTCGGGCGTCGGGGGACCCGGGAAGGGAACGGGAGAGGACACTAGGGAATGCCGGAGGCAGTAAAGCCCGCGTTCTGCAGGAGTGGGATGTCCTGGGGGCAACCGCACCCATCACTCAGGCTCCTCGCTACCCCTGGACTCCTCCCGTTCCTTTTAGCAGCCCAGGGGACGGGGTGGACTCTGGCACTTCTCCCTGTTCGCCTGCAGGAGGGGGAGGGTCCGTCCTGGCTGAAGGCTGGGTGAGGGGCTAGCCGGAGCAGGGACCGGCTCTCTGTTAGCCGCCCCTCCTAAAAGGAAGAAGACTTTACCAGGTGTGAGAGAGGGGCTCCATTCAAAACTGCCCCGCCTGCAATTTACGTTTCAAGTAACTCATTCACATAGAGAAAAAATACTCCTGCTTCAGGGAGGAAAGCCGCGTCGGTGAATCCCGCAGTCAGCGCCTCCGAGCCGGGTCCGTAGCCGCGTCATTCTTCCTCCGACTCCGGCACCCTGGGGGAGGGGCTCGGCGTGACGGCGCAGCTCGGGGGATGCTTCGTGAGCTCCGCCGGAGCCCGCCCTGCGCCCCCGACGGGCTCTTTGTGTATGTCGGCACATTTCTGGCGCAGGGGACTCGGGTCACTAACAGTGACTGAGAGACAGCAAATGAATGAAGGGGGAAGACTAGTTCTATCATCATTCCCTTATCTAAAAGCTTTATCGTTACATACCAAAAAGCCCTAACTTCTCCCCAGACATTCAGGCTGCTGTGCGACACGAGTCCCAAGTTACCTTTGTGATCTTACTTTCCGTTACTATAGTTACCCAAAATCTAGCTGACCTCATTGTCCTATGATCTCATCCTTTCCACCTACAGTTCTGTTCCTTCTTCCTGGAATGTTCTTCCTCTCCGCGCCCTTCACCTCTGCTAGGGGAAATCCCACTCCCCCTTAAAAAGGAGGGTTACTTCATTAAGCCTTTTCTGACTTCCCCCGATCAGATGAGATCTCTTCCCTCCTCTAAAGTCCTATTTCTTCGGCATCATAATTGTGCACTTGCCCTGTAATAATACTCACGTGACCCAAAACTTTAAGGCACACACCTATGAAAACCTAGCATTCTTCTCTGCCTTGTGGTTTCTCTGATAATCCCCCAAAAGTCTTCTCTCAAGTGTAGCAGGAAAGGCTCTTGTTCCATTCAGAGAGACCCCCAAATCCTTGGAGGGCAAGAGTGACAGAAGGGAAGGTCCAATTTTTTACAGTCTAATTCACTAGACAGTAAACTCCAGGAAACATCCATTACAGTGTCTTGCACATCATAAATTCACAAATGTGTGTGTGTGTGTGTGATTTGTTGAATGGCTAAAAAGGGGGGGGGGACTCAAAAAGCAACGTATTCAAATTAGCAACACAAGAAAGTAATAGACTTTGACCATGTAAATTGTATGTAAATACCATGTAAAGCAAATGCAAATTAAATTGTGTCTTTCCTATTTCATTCAGACAGATAAGGCTGTCAGGAAAATCCTAAGGAAGATAACTGCCCTCCTGGGGAATGGATTGAATTGTCCCTAAGAAGGAAGGATAATACTGATACTGCAACCTCTCCTCCCTCCCTCTTAAACAATTAGGCCTTAGTCCATTCAAATGAGAAGACCCCAATGAGTCACTAATTGTTCAAACAAAACAAATTTTACCCTAAAATGGAACAGGTATACAAACATTTTCTTTCACAGAACCATCAGGTAAATGTTCTTCATTCAGCCTACCCAATATGTGTCTAAAGCAGACTTGTTTTTCTCTATTCACAGAACCAACCCTCTTAGAGTAAAAAATTGTCCACATGGCGTGATTTCAGGAACCCTAGGAAAATCGGGTGCCCCCAAACACCAAGCTTTATTCTACAACTTTAAACCACACAGAAAAAAAAAAAAAGTAAATGAAAATAAAATTAATCCTTATAGTTTTAGGCTTCCATTTTGCTAAAATACAAATACCTCTAATATGCCAAATATGGTTACTCCTCATATTAATAATAGTTCCAATTGATAGCACTTTCATTTCTCTTATTTAACAACCCCATAATTCAGGTAGGACACCTGATTATCCCTATTTTCATATGAAAAAATTCAGTCTAAGACTAGTCCATGGCTCTTTCCACTGCACCAAGCTGCATTCCCTTAATACAGATAAAGGATTTGAGAGCAGCTTTCAAGAACAAAAAGGGCAAGGGACCCCAAAGCCTAAAGAGAAGAGGAAGTTCACTTCAGGGAAGGAAGAGTATAATAGAGAAGTTGAAAGACAAAACGGAAACCTGCCCACACATATACCAAAAAAAAAAAAAAAAAAAAAACATAACTTCACAAATTTTATCTAAAGTTGTTTGAGTTTTAGATCTAAGAAAGGGAACTTAAAGGTTTTAGGTCATAGTGTAATCCTTTCATATGAAATGTGAAAAAATCAGAATCTAGACAGATTGGGATTTATGCAAGATCTTAGTTCCCAGTCCAGTGGTCTTTCCCTAATACCATTTGCTTAATCCCAAGTCTAAGGAATCTGTTTAGTATAATTCTGGAAACACTGGTTTTAAGCTTCAGATAAACCAGTAGATTTGACTCACTCAGCCACCTTAGGCTCAAAATATCTTAAAGAAAAAATATACACAACCTTTATCTTGATGTTTTGTCCAAAATCAAGCCTATTTATTCATTCAACCAAGATTCATAAACATCTGCCCTTAAAAAGTTTATAATCTAATAATCCAACATATATTCAAGATGACTAGGAAAATAGTGAAGAAAGTCAGGAGGAAGTAGATCTAAGAAGGAAGATGAGTTCATCTTTGGGCATACTGAGTCAGAGGCAGTGGTAAAATGACTGGGCATAAATGTCCAAAGGAAGATGGACACACTCATTTGTGATTAAGGGGAAAAAAAATGGGGCTGAAACAGATTTGAAGTCATCTCCACAGGAGTGATAATCAAAACCGAAATTTAAGAGGAGAGCCTTGAAAAACAACTACTCTTTGGGGCAAAATAGATGAACTAGCAAAGTTCCCCCCACAAGGAGTAGTCAGAGAGAGAGGACAACCACTAGAACAGAGGATGTTATTGGGTCTGAAACAACACAGAGAGGATCTGGTCAATGATGTCAAAAGTCATAGAGATAATGGGGGGGGAAGGCTATTGGATTTGTCCACTAGCAGGGAATTGGATACTTTAGGAAAACCAGTTTTGATAGGAGAGTGGTAGGGTCAGAAGGCAGGAAACTGGGAAATTTGGAGCCAATAAAGTAGGTGACATATGCCAAATAAAGGAGAAATAAAATACCACCTTGAGACAGTAAAAGTGTTAAAAAGAAAGGTTTGTTTGCTTGATGGGGAGGGGTGAGGGGTTGAAGCTTAGGCTAAGTACATTAGTAGGCAAAGGGGAAGGAGATAACTAGGGAGAAAATAAAGATGAAAGCTGGAATGAAGAATGGAAAAAAGGGTATCTGAGGAGATGGAACAGGATGGGACCAAGGTCATAAGAGGAGGTGTTAACCTTGGTGAATTGGGCAACTTCAACCTAGGGATTGGAACAAGATGGAGTATGGAGAGAAATTTTAAAGATGTGGAAGATGATGAGGAAGTTCAAATCAGATGACATCAGACTTCTCAGTAAAATAGGAAGTGAGATCATCTATCGAGAGGAAGATAAGGGAGAGGACAGTTTGGGAGAATTTTTGAGCATGCTGAAGGGAGTGTAATGGAAAGTTGATTTTTTTTTTTAAGTAGAACTATGTAGTGGGGAGCAGAGGATCTATTTGAAAGTAGTATATAAATTAGTAATGGATTTAGTTAGTCTCATCACTTCCTCTAGCAATGCTCAACAGATCTGGAGTGGGAACACAAAGAGAGGGAGGTTAGGATGAGACAGAAAAGAAGAGTGGTGGTTGGGTTAGAATTAGAGAAGGAAACAAAGGCTTTTAGGGTAAAGGTCAGTGCCTTGTTGAAATGACTAACTACAGGCTCAAGATTAGGAAGGTTAGAAACCAAAAAAGAAAGGTTAGGACGACTAAAGGTTATAGAGTCAAGAGAGTCCAGGAAGAGTTGGAGCAGTAATGGAGATGAAGGGACAGACCATTAAGTGAAGGGTCTCAGAGTCCTGGATCTCAGAGGCAATGAGATTTGGAGAAGGGAAATCTAAGGTTTAAAAAGGAGATGAAAGTTAGTAAGCAAAGTAGATACAGTACCAGGCCTGAAGTGAACTCATCTCCTTGAATTCAAATCCAAATTCTGACTCTTTCTTGCTTGGTGAACCTAGAGGCAATTCACTTAACCCTTTTGTCTCTGTTTCCTCATCTATAAAATGACCTCAAGAAGGAAATGGCAAATCATACCACTTTCTTGGGGCGCCCCCCCAAAAAATGAGGTCACAAAGAGTCAAGTGCAACTGAAACAAGTGTACAACAACAGAAGTTCACACATTGTGGTACAGTATGTCATAGATCTGGACATTCACCATTTTTTATATTATTCCTTTCAGCTTGGTAGTATAACAAAAAAGAAAGTAGGGTGAAATATGTTGTATTTTCATTTGGATGGAGAAAGGCTATACAAAAAAAAAAAACTGAAAAGGCTTATTTATGGTGGCAGGCAGAGGGTAAAGAGGACAACCTCCCCAATTCTATCCCCACATTTTTTGACATTATCACTGTTAAAAAATAGATATTCACAATTATGTGTATGTTTTATGAAGATTATTCATTTGATACTAGAATAGCCTTCTGAGCTAAGTATTAAGAGCAGAATTGTCTCCTCCATTTTACTGGTTTCAGTATGAAGATTCAGCATGATTGAGGTTCCTAGCCCAATACCTCTGACTCCAAATTCAATGCACTTTTCTGATATATCTCACTCCCTACTATATAGCAAATATTACTTTATGTCCTCACTTTGCAACAAGAATCAAGGTTAGGAAATGCTTTCTTAAGACTGTTGATTTCTCCCAGCCTTTCTGAGATGTTATTATATCATATAACTATTTTGCATATGGAGAATTAAACCATACACATTGAGCTTATTCAAAAGTCATAAATCATCAGTGGCTATGGAACAGGTACAGCTGGAATCAATTCCCAAACTCTTCTTAACTTGAGAATTTTCTTTAAGTATAACTCAGGTTAATTAGCACAACTAGTTTAACTAAGGCAAGTGAGGAGATCTGCTCCAACTAAAACTACAGATGAGTTTTAAATGAACAGATATTTCAATATGATCAAAAAGACACAGAGTGAATAGTCCCCCCCAAAAAACTGGAACCAGAGATTCACATTAATGTCAGGGCCTCGTTGAAGGAGACCTCCAGTGAAAGATCCCTTCCCTTTAAATATCCTTCTCCACACACACACACTTCCCTCCCTACCCCAAACAGTGAACTTTTGACTTTATTGGAGTAAAAAAAAAAAAAAAGAAAAAGAAAAAAAGACAGATTACTGTAAAGGGAACAAATATTAGCCAATTTGTTAATAGGATCATTTGCATTTATGTGCTCAATTGTAATCATTCTTCCTCTTTGAGAACTAGATCTCACAAGGCTTAGTTTATTTCAGTCAAAAGTCTTGGCAATGAGAGATCATTTTTAAAGTCTGTGAATTGTACTTCCTAATTGTGCTCCACCCTCAATCCACCTTTTCAATAAATGTCATTGGATGATCCAAAACAATTCCAAAGGACTCACGATGAAAAAAAACTATCCATCTCAAGAGAGAGAACAGAGCTCTGAGTGAAAATTGAAGTATAATTTCTTCACTTTATTTTTCTTGCTTTAAAAAAATGGCTAAAATTGAAATGTTTTGCACAATTTCACATGTATAATTCATATCTTATTGCTTTCCTTCCCAGTGGGTAGAGGAGAATGTGGGAGGGAGGAAGAGAATTTGAAACTCAAAATTTAAAAAGAAAACAGTATTTTTTAAAAATTGAAAATTTCGTTGGAAAGCAGATTATGACTTAAGCTGGTAAGGTATTATCTTCACATTAAAACCAATAAATTTACATAGATTCTAATGAATGAATTTACTAACATATATTCCCCTCAGGGAAAATTAGTTCCTATCTCTTTGTATAATTATATCTAGATATGAAGAGGAAAGGATTAATTTAGCTGACAGCATTCCTGCCATGTGCTTGGCTGCTTGTTCACATTCACTACATTTTTAACCTGGGCTGTCTTTAGTCCTTGCTTCCAGCATGTCCCCCCCAATTCCCTGGTCTGTGATGGAGAGTCGGGAGGGTGGGAAAAGAAAGATAGCACCTGCTTCTCATTAGTTGGGTCCAATAGAGCTCTGCCGTTGTTTTCTCTGTTCGGGGGAGCCCCTTCACCAGAAGGCCAAGGTCATCATCTTCCTCAGGTGGAACCCTGGGTATTCATTATAGGATGCAGGTGAGTAGCCAATTTAAGTCTTAGTTCTGAGACTGAGACATCCGTTCACTTGGGACCGTGTGAAGACTATTTCCCATCACTAGAGACCTCATTAGGATCTGAACCTCTGGTCTTTCTGTTCCTCCTTCGTCTCATTGGAGGGGGAGGGGAGGAAAGGGAGGAAAGTTTAAAAAAAAAAAAAAAAAAAAGCCCACAGTCCCCAGAGCAGCAGGAGTCCAGCCGCAGAGAGCTGAAAAGTGAGTAAACAAGCAATTACTGAAAAGGGAGACGGGGTAAAGTGAGACTCGGTTTAAATGATTTGCTTCCACTTTTTGACTGGAAGGATCCCTTCCCCGCCCATCTTCCCCACCTTTTAGTGCATCCAAATGTAGTTCCCACCACCCCCTGCCTCCTTTTTTTAAGTGAAATTCTATCTCCCAGTGGTTTCTGGGTATGAAACAGGGTCCTGGATTCTCTCTGTTTGGGTCCCTGTTGTTTGGACTCCTTTGTTTCACGGAGGAAGGAGGGAGAGCTGCAGAGATGGGACATCCCTCCCTCCTCCTCCCCCGAATCCCTTGGGGGGCCAGAGAAATGAGAGGGCTAAGGAAACTTGTGAGAAACTGGAGAGGGGACTCCAGCCCGCTTCGGGAGCGCGGGGGGCAGGGGCGGGAAGGGAAAGAAACCACACATTCCTCTGTTTTGGCAGAGGAAGCGCTAGCCTTCTGCTTGAAGGTCTGTCCCTCTCCCTCCCTGCTCTCATTCCCTGGTTCCAGCCCAATTATGCTTCATGGAAATAGCATCAGCGAGCAATGACAGCAAGAAGGCAGAAGGCAGGGATCCTGGGCCGCGGCTGCAGGCTGTGCGAGCTTGGACAGCTTCCCCGCGTGGGACCCGCTATACATTGTAAAGCATCCTTCGAGCTCCTAACGGCCCGTGACAAAGTGATGGTCCTTAATCGCCTCCGCCTTTGGCTTTCTCGGTGTTTGCACGGATTTTGTCACACGGGCAAACGTTCTTCCTCCTTTTGGAATTGCCCCTTCAAAGTGTGCCTCCTTTCCCTAATTCCCACGTTCTCCCCGTTTTCTGGGTCCCAACGTCATTAGTCCGGCATCTCTCCTCCCTTCCTTACCCAGCCACCTCCCAGAGCCCTGTGCCTTCTTTCCCGGCTGCTCCCTGCTTCCCTTTATTACACAAGTCTCAACCTGTCCTTGGGCCCAGATTAATCCTCCATTAGGCTGAAAATGACAGATGAGGTCAGACATGGGGAGAAGAGAAGGGAAAAAAATTCCCCAGGAAACCACTCTCATTCATAACCAGCTTCCAAATGGGAATAACAGACGGCTGTGCCTGTTTCTGTATGTGTGGGGGGATGGAGGAAGGAGGGAAGAGGTGGATGGCAATGGCCCAAAATCTTGTTTTACCGGTAACATACTACTACATTCCGCTTTTTACTTCCCCATTAATCTTTAAAACAGAGCCTACATCGGGGAGCTCTGGGCTCCCAAAGGACAAACGCCGGGCATCTCTAGAGTTTAGGGGTACGATCCTCTCAGCCCCCGGAATCCCAAAGCAGTTTGTTACCTTGCCAACTGGCACAAGAGAGTTAATGCTGCTAGAATCTTGGTTGGCACCATAGTGAGGGAGGGAGGGAGGGCTGCTGATGCTAACAAGGTCCCTGGAGGGCTTTATTAGCATCCCAGGTCTTCTTTTACTTGACAGAAGGAGAAATTCTTTATTCTTCCTGGTAATAAACCAATACTCGGGGTTCTATACATTCAAGCTCTATTCCATCTCAACAAGCAATAGGAAGTAGTGGAAAGGGGCCTGGGTTTGGCCTGGGAGGAGCTGGCTAGAATTCCAGACGCTCAGACTAACTTCCTATGGGATCTGGAATAATTCCATTCCCGGCCAGTTTTCTCACTTGTTAAATGAAGGACATGGATCAGATGTGCTCTGAATTCTCTTCCATCTCTGTCTATAATCCCTCTCATCACCCACTATACTTTTAGCTGTTTTCAAATGAGGGGGAGAAAAGAGACCGAGGGGAAAAACCTTCCATTTAACCCTACTGCTTCCTCATGCTCCAATCCCATTTCTCACTTTCCTTGGATGTCAAACTTTTCTTCCTTTTTATTGAAGCTTTTTATTTACAAGATATATGCATGAGTAATTTTTCAACATTGATCCTTGCAAAACTTTCTGTTCCAAATTTTCCCTTCCTTCCCTCCCCCCTCAGCTAGATGGCCGGTAGTCCAACATAGGTTAAATATGTTAAAGTATGTGTTAAACACAATATATGTATACATATTTATCTTGTATCTAGAAAGGGGAAAAAAGAGAGAGAGAGAGAAGAAAACATCAACAGAAAGTGTGAAAATGTTATGTTGTCGTCCAGGATGTCAAACCTTTCAAGAAAGGCTTTACACCCACTGTTTATTGTTTTTAATCCTGGGGCTCTAATGAAGCTACTCTCTCCAAAGTTGCTGGTGACCTCTTTATTTGAAGGAGTTTTTGCTCCCCTGTTGTGTCTTTCTGCTTTGACTTCTTTATGTTTGATAGTCTGGAGTCTGTCTCTTCTTGGAACTTTCCATTCTTGACTACACTGATGCCATATTGTCCTGGTTCCCCACTATCTCGCCACCTCATCTGTTTGTTTTCTTCCATAGTGCTTTATATTCACCTGCCAGGTCCATATCCTAAGCCTTAGTCTCTATCTCCTTTTCTAACTATTCCTTGGAACCTTCTCTCTGCTCCTGGCTTCTGCTATCATTTTTGTGTTGATAATGACTTTCAAACTTATCTCTAAAGTCCTGTCTTCTCCTTTGAGCCCCTTATCTTTAACTGCCTACCAGACACTTTCACTTGGATGCCTCACCCGGGCCCCAAAATTAACCTTACCGAAAGAAGTCATTTAAACCCTTTGGGTCTGTTTTCTCATTTGTCAAGTTAGAGCATTGGACTCAGTGATGTCTCGGGTCAATTTTAGTTTAATATGCAAAGACTGACTAAATTGAGATTTTGTTTGTCCCTCCTCTAACAAGTTATCTTTATCTCAAAAGCTCTTTGTTGTCAGCATCTCTTCCCAACCTGCGCTCTAAACCTTGAGGTCATCCTTGCTTTGGGGCTCTTAATGATATCCAATCAATCACCAAGTCCTGCCAGTCCTCCCTCTCAATGTCTCAAGATTTCCTTCCTTTTCATTCCCACTATTACACCCATTGTCTGGGCCCTTGTAGCTTCAGAACTAAACAGATATCCTCCCTAGTGTGGGATTCTTCTACACCAATCCAGCATTCCTACTCTGGCCAGACTAATCTTCCTTAAATCATATGAGTTTTATTATATAATTTCTTTTTTCTGATGGATCAGAGGCAGCTAGACAAGCAAAATGATTAGAGCGACCCAAGTTCATATTTCATATTTCTCTTCCACTATGTGACCCTGCTCAAGTCACATATCTATCTGCCTCGATTTCCTCAGCTGTAAAATAGGGATCACATGAAACACTGTAAAGAGCTTAAGGCTCAGTGGGTAACAGTTATAAGATACTGATGAGTTAGGTATGCAGTGCATGGCATATAGTAGGTGCTTAATACTTGTCTCCTTCACTTCCTCTTCTGTTGTCTGACCCTATTAGATAAAGTAAATCATTCAATCCTACCTTCTACTCCAAAATGTATTTTCTGTTCTCACTGTCCCATAAATAAAACTAAGCTTATTGCTGCCTGGAGACAGACTTTACAAGTATTCCCTCTTATCATCTAGAATTCTTCCCCATTTGCCCATCCATATTAATGAGTTAAAGACTTAGCTCAACTTCCCTCTCTCTCATGAAGCTGCCTCTAACAACCCAAAGATTTCTCTCTCCTATTTCAATAATAGCTCACATCTGTGATACATTTGTAAAACAGATTTTTTCATACATTCTGATTTGATCCTCCCAACAATACTGTGAAGTGGGTACTATTTCCATTTTGCAAATGAGGAAACTGAGGCTGACAGCTTAAGTGAATTGCTCAAAGTAGCAAAACTACTATGAGACAAGAGTGGAATTCTGGTCTTCCTAAGTCCACCATAGTGCCTGACCTTTGAGGGGAAGATCATTTGATTTGGAAATCAGACTACCTGGCTTAAATAATAGTTCTACTACTTATTTGTGTGGCTTTGGGGGGTTGGGGAGGGAAATCATCTCTCTTACTTCAATTTCCTCATTTGTAGAATCAAAGAACATGACTGCATGACTTAAATTTCTAACTAGCTCTATATCTATTGTCTTTTGATTTCCTTAAGGATTATATTAACTACATCCTTAAATTCTATCCATATGTGTGTGTGTGTGTGTTTGTGTGTGTGAAAAGAGACAGAGAATATCTAACTATATCCTTATAAATTGTGTTTCACATTAGATTTCTTCTCTTCCAAACTAGATGGCGGCTCCTTGAGGACAGGAGCCATGTATTTTGCCTACCCCAATGCAGACAATAGTAAAGATAACTGAGACTGCAACTGTTGACTGAGGAGACAAATATCCAGGCTTCTTTGGGCAAACACACACTCCTCTTCACACGGGGTCACACAAACCACAAGAACCAGGAGCTGAAATGCAAGCCAAGATATGCATTTCCAGATCCTCACCAGCAAAGCACTGTCACCTAATAGGGTTTTAAGCGGGAAGGAGGTCTTTCATTGTATGATCCAAAATGACAGTTAACTGTACTGTTGGATACCACGTGACCTTGGACGAGCTTCCCAATTAACCTTCCTGGGCCTCCAGGCCCCTTCCTCCATTAAAAAGGAAAGCCCCCACCCTCACCCTCTGCAGGCAAAGTTAAGGGGCTTTAAGTGCCTGGAGCTCCTTGACAAAAAGAAGTTAGGAAGTCCAGTGAGGAGAGGACCCTTACCCTATTCACTAGCCAAAAGCCCTAAGGCTTGTTAACAGCTTGCCTAGCCCACAATGAAAGGACAGCCCCACTTTTTCATCTTTACAGCTGCTCCCAGCAGTCACACACCAAACAGTGTCTTTTAAAGAAATGTTTTCAGGGGGAAAACATGAAGCCGGAGGGAAATGTCACCAGGATAGTGCTCTGTGCACCTCCTAGAGTTCAGAGACTTCTAGCTTTGGAAAAATAAGAAATAAAAGGCATTCTAGAGTCTCAAGTAGGTCATACAGATTCCAGAAAAGAAAAAAGAAAAAAAAAAAAACTAACTACAGATGCCAAAAAGCTTTCACCCTCTTTTCAGTCCAAAAATGAAAATTGAAAAATTAAAGAAAAGAGGGGTTGTGGTGCAAGCTGACAAAAGCCAGGAAAATGAAAGCAAAGGGTGGGGCCCTTCCTGTCCTGAATTCACCCAGCCTGCAGCAAAGGATAGCTTAGAGCCTGAAGAATGTATGCAGTGGGGGGAGTGGTTAAAAGTTCTTTCTCAAATGTTGGCTTCTTAGGCATGGAGATATCCTCCCATATATCTTTTCACAAATGTATACAGATTTGAGATGATAAGGGGAGGCTTCTTAACCACTTGCGCTGTCCAAAGCTAAGACTGCCTACTTAGGATCTGGGAGGTTATAAAGCGCCTCCCCTGGAACTGTTTAATCTGATACTGTTTGTCCACTTGTTGGGAATGTTATGAGGGAAGGGGGGAGAGGATTTGTTTAAGCTTCTGTGCTTCCACAATTCTAGATTATATCCTTTGTAGGATACTAGTGTTAGGCTGCCCGAGTCCCCTGAGGAATGAGGGGAGGGGACATGAAGAGGGAGGGGCTGACACTCCACCCCTACTACTACTATTTCTACTAAAAGTCTTTAACACTTAAAAATCTCCTTGCTAAAGCAAACCCTAGAGGGTGATGCAAAGCAGAGAAACATTTTGGGATTTTTTTTTTTTTTTTTTTTTAACCTAAGGAGCTCTGCATTTCATTATTTGTTCTGGAAAGTTGCACATTCAGTTCCAAGGGGGGAGGGCAGGGAAGAACTGCTTTGTGTCCCAAGTTTGGAGGCTGGAATTGAAACAAGAACATGGAAATAGTTTATTTGCTATCCTGGCTTCTACCCACCTACCCTCCATCTGGTTGTGGAGCTGATTTGGCTTTCAATTACTTAAGAAGCTTCCAGAAATTATTCTACCAATCACTTCCCCTACTACCATCCCCCTCCTATGAAACTTAAAAAAAAAAAAGAAAAGGGGGGGGGTCCTTTGAACCAACTCCCCACCCCATCCCCACTCCTCACTATCTAAAACAACTACCTGTCCTTGCAACCTCCTCTTCATCCCTTCAAGGCTGGTCTTCCTTTGCAAGTTCAGTCTTCAGGAAACCAAACCCTTTCTCCAGCCCCACTGGCAGCCTGCCCAGGCCCCCACTCCCACCCCTTCCCATTCCAGGCCCCTCCCGGAGCCATCAACTTCTCCCAGACAAACAATGAGCCTGTGTGTGTCCCCTGGAGTAGTGTGGAGGGTGGAGCCACGGAGGGGAATAAAGGGGTTTGGGGGGGGGGGAAGATGGAAGGGGGAGAGAAACTAGGGAAGTCCAAGAGAGAACATGCTACATTGAAGGAAGTGCCCCAAGCTACGAAGGGCTAGAAATATCCTCTGGAGCTGGCAGTCTGGACTAGCCGGAGACAGAAAGACCTGAAAGAAGGATGTTCACACAAGACTACGGACCCAGAAAATAGGGCCTGTGAAGGCACAGAAGGAGTTAAAAGAAAATATTAAACCAGAAATAAGGAGAAACTCAGTGCTTTGAGAGAACATAGTCTGAGCATAAGGCTTTTCTAGGTATAAATACCCCATTACAAATTGTGGAATAGATTTACAAAAGTTAGTGCCAGAGGGAACTAAAGAGAACAGTGGTCCAATATCCTTGTTTTCCCGATGAGGAAATTGAAGTCCAGAAATGAAATATATTCACAGTGAGTGGCAGGGTCAGAACTCTTATTTTAACTGGTTCTACTAAAACCAATGATTTTTTTTTTTTCTTTTTTTCAAAAAAGTCATTACACTATTTCTTTTAAAGTGTGAAAGTTTCTAGCTATTCCAGGATAAATTTTGAGGCTATAAAGGGGAAATAGGTCAGTTGGGGATCGCATCAAATCGGAAGGGACAAGGCTGACACCTATTTCCAAAGGGGGTTAGATGAGTCACAGAGGGAGGAAATGAATATTTGGTGATGGTTAGGGCCAAAGTGTCCTGGGGAAAAAATGAAAAGGGCAAGCTGTGAGATTTGGGTAGATGCCCTAGGTTCTTGGAATAAATCAGCTTGAGAAATATTTTATAAAGCAGAGATTCACATTAGGATGGACAGGGGTAAAACAGAGTGGTCAACTGGAAAACAAAGTTGGTAGACAGAACTTGATTTCTCATGTGAATTCCTTCAAAGTGAAAGCTTCTCATGTTACAGTGCAGAAGGTAAAAGTCATCAGACTTAAAAGGGAAACGGTCTCAAAGAATATTAAGGCAAATAAGTAAACATTTCTCTTAAAAGGTCATCTGATAAATATGCTAAGTAACATTGACTTTAACAAGGTCAGGTCCCTTCCCCCCATACAGCTCTGGAAATAAACTCTTTCCCAGTGTGGGCCTTCCTCCTACAGATGCCCTTAAGTGGACTGCCTGCAGTGGTGACTTCAGCAGAAAAGGGAGGGAAGGGGAGGAGGGGCTGAGTAAGGAATGTAGCCCCCAGAGGCATCTCTCCCAGGGAGCAGGATTCCTGAGGACTGAGACAAATCAGAGGGATACTCTACCCTGAGTCTCTGGGCCATATTCCTCTGGGGCAAGAGGAATTGCCTGGGAGGGATTTCATGTCCTCATTCCCACTGAAAATCCCAATGGTGTTTGTATTGGGAACAAGACACTCTACAGCTTATACTTTCACAAAGTCTGAAGGTATACAAATTCCTCCTTTCACCTTTCTCTCTACTCCTTCCCCTCTCCTTAGGAACTTCAAGGGAGTTGTTTCTGGGTAACCGTCTAGTAGGAATTAAAAGAAATGGTTCCTAGCATTAGCTCTGTCAATGGTGGTTTGTTCTTATGAGTTCCACTGTAAACTTAAACTTCTGTAAAAACTGTAAAGAAAGTTTTAAACGAGCACAATGGTATACAGGCAAAGAGCTACAACTGTTTATTATCAGCAATAGCACCAAGAATATTTGGTAATAATGTTTAACTTCCACCAGAGCAACCAAAGAGGAATGACTTTGCCAAAGAACCCATTCATATAGAGAGAGACCATTCAGAGCTGGAGTTAGTAAGGTTGGTCCTCCCAATCATTCTAATCCCCTCTGACAACTTCCGGGAAAACCCATGTAGAATAAAAATTCAAAAATGGAATCTTTGAATAAGATATTTGGAGCAAAAAAAATAATACAACTGATCCATAACATGTTTGTTTCGCTTTCAACGAGACTTGGCTCTTCTACAAACTATCAAAAAAATATTTTAAACTGGAAAAAAAAAAAAAGTTGCCAGTCTTGTCCAAAGTCCATGTTACTATTAGTCCGCCCTTCTATCCTTTCACAAGTCCTAAACAAAATACACGAGTCAAGCAAGTTTGAAAGAGTTGAATCCAACAAGACAAAGGATTGACTTTTATTGGAGTTATTTAATGAGCAACCACACCCTTATTCTCATAAATTCTCTTCAAAAACATTTCTAGAATCCAGCTCTCCCTCACCTTACTAAGATTACAATCTAAAGTCTATTAAGGTAGATACCTAGTACTATGATGAAGTCTAGGAATCCTCAAAATCAATTTGTTTTTGTTGCTCAAAATCAGTTCTACTTGGAGAAGCTGAGTTCAAATCCAGATTGCACTTAACTAGCTTATATGTCCTTGGGCCTCATTTATTATTTCTTATATATTCTTGGGCCTTATTTCTTCCTAAGGAGTTAATCTCACTAACTCTAAATCTAGGAGCCTACAAATTAAGCCCAAAGTTTTTTCCCCACCAAATATAATTATTAGAAATTAAGTGAAGTTTAAGCTAAAATTTAGGAATACTAATTTTTTTTAATTAAGGCTTTTTATTTTAGAAACACTAAATTTTAACATCTATCATTGCAAAAAAAAAAAAAAAATTCTAAATTTAATCAGTCGTTTCTGACTTTTTCCCTTAAAACCCCCAGTTACTAATAGCCTTACCATGTTAATCAGTAAGATGTCCTGAAAGAGAGATTAAGAAAGAAGAGGTCAATCCCCTCCTCCCATACCTTCCCCTTCCAGAGGTATGTAATGATAGGCCAGGACCCTTTGACCAAAAGTCCCAAGATCAGCCCAATAACCCCAGAACACCGGCTATTTCCAGCCAGTCCCTACAGTTCCAGCATCCAGAACAGCAACCCTTGTGAATCACATTTAGAGCTCTTCCCTCTCTGAAGCCACCAGTTTGGACTCAAAAAAGAAATTTCTCACCACCAAAGTCCTTGGTACCATCAAGTGGTCAACATCAGAACAGATAGGATTTTATCAATGGGACCAACATTAAATAAATTATTTTACCACTACATCCTAAGAATCCCTTTGCATCTGACTTGCCCCCCAAAATTTCCTGTGTATTCTCTTTCATTAGAATGAGCTCTGAGGGACTATCTTACTTTTTCTATTTGTGTCCCCAGCAATAAGCACAGTGCACATAGTAAGGGCTTAATATGTCTTATCATTCATATATTCATTCCTGCCAGTTTCACCATTCTGGACCCCAGTTCCCCATTTGTAAAATGAGGACTTGAATCAGATGACCTCATCTGGCAAACTTGAAAATTGTATGTCATCCCCTAACTCGAATGTAAGTTCCAAGAGGGTAAAGACTTGTGTATCTCCTCTTGCCTTAGCACAGTACTCAGCTGATAATAATGCCTTAACTCTCATTAAACTGAGAAAGTCAACATTTTCTAAGAGGGCAAAGTGTAATGTAAAAAAATGGCTTCTTCAGAGCTATAATTAATTCTGATGAGAGGCCAGACAAGTCTCCCAGCAAATTCAGGAAGAATTGGCTAAGTTGTAGATTGCTTTCTAGTCACAAAACTTAATTGTAGAGTATCCTAGCTACCCTTTATCATGGGAGATCAATAGTATTATTTGAGAAATATTCTATGCCATAGCATAACCATGTAGTCTTAATTTGCTCTTATCTTCTGAAAGTGAACACACAAGATCTTTGCACTTGTTATGTTCTTATTTCTGCTTATTACTCATCTGTGCAGAGTGTCGTTTGATATAATCTGGAAAGCAACCAGGTTGGCAAAAAGAGAAGTAAATAGCAGCCAAAAATATGTTCAAAGGACTGATTACTTCCAAGTGTCATTAGTAACAACTCACTTTTACAGCATTTAAGGGTTATTGGGTTTTTTTTTGTTTGTTTAAAGTGTTTTCCTTGAAACAATTCTGTTGGGTCATTTTTTGATAAACAGACCTGAAAGTCCATTGAAGCAGGGAACCATTCTAACTAACCATGCTCACCTGCACTAGATTCTCTGCAGTGTTCCAGGATGTTGCCTACTCATTGAGATGTTAACTGAGACTTGTCCAGGAACACAACCAGGACAGACATCACTTGTCAGAGGCAGCCCAGGCCAGTTCTCTAAGGCCTAGCTAGCTACCTCTCAAACTAAAGAAAGTAAGCAGTGATATCCTCAAATTGTATAGCTTTAGAAACATTTTGACCTGCCCAGAATCAGAAAGCTAGTGAATAGAAAAGCTGAGATTAAATTCAAAGCCTGGTTCTAGATTCTACAAAGTAGAATCATTTTTAAATACATCAAGACTTTCCCTCACATTCATTAATACTTGAAAAACACAACATTCTTTGGTTATTGCCAGAGATCTTATTTTTGAACAAAGAAGCCAACATACTCGGTAACCACTACACAAGTGGTATAAACTGGGACTAAATATTTAAAGATGTCAGTACACTTTCTAAATTCTCATGTTAATTGATAATTGAGGACACAAGGTTAAGAGTGGGAAGTTCAGTTGAACAATCAGCCCCTGGCTTATATATATTTGGGCCTAAAAATAGCAACTGTTAATTCCTTTCAAATATAAAAAGCACTTAAGATTAAGTGGCCTCAGTTCAACAGATTGACTTTCTCACAATTAAGAATGTTTATAAAATTGTCATCAGATGTTAAGCAACTATTTTGAAATTGTTAATAGTTTGAGGTGTAGTTTCTCAGGCCATGGTCAATTTTAGGAAAAAGTCATCTTAAAAAGATTTGATCCCATTAAAAAAAAAATTTGCTATGTGACAAAACAGATTCACATTTTAAAACTTTTATGCTAAAGATATATAATGGCATACGTAATATTCTGGGAAATCCGAGTTCCAATCATCACCTGAAGCTTGCTGGCTATCTGTATATTTCTTGGACCAGTCAGTCTCTCCTCAGCTTTTAGCTTCTCTATACCCTTATAGATCTAGAACTATGATGCATCATCAAATTATCACCTTGACTTTAAAGCATAAGTGTTTTGAAATGACTTTCATTTTCAATGTACTTTTTCTCCATTTACAACAGCCACCCTAAGTTAAAGCCTTCATCCTCTTTCACCTAGATTTTTTTTATAGCTTCCTAATTGGTCTTCTTGTATCCAGTTTCTCACTACTAAAATCTGTCCTAAACATAGCTGCCAAATTGATATTCCTAAAGTAGAAGCTTCATCATATCATTCCCCTAGTCATGAAGGTCCAATGGCTTCCCTCTGGAATCACTTGCAAGCTCTTCTGCTGGGCTTTTAAAGCTCTTCACAATCTGTCTCCATCCTAGCTTTTCTAGCTATAGTGCACACTAATCTCCAGACTAGAGTCCAACCAAACTGCCTCATTTGCTATTCCATTCATAACACTCCAGCTTCTGTGTCTTTTCTCAAATTATCTCTTCATATATAGAATACATTCCCCTCTTCACTTGGGAATCTAGTTTACTGGAAGACTCAAAAGCTTAGCTCCAACATCAAAGGAAGGCCATCCCAATATCCCCTGGCAAATTAATCTATACAATTTTGGGGGCTGGACATTTTTAGTCAATTAGAATAGGAACTTTTTGAGAGCAAAAATCCAAGAGAGGGAGATTTGTATTTATAACTCGAATACCTAGCATATAATAAGAGCTTGTTGAAAAATTGCATTCTTCATAGCTGGATTTTACTGTTCTAAACAAAAAGCTCACTTACATGAAGCAGTTAGTTCTAGTTTTAGTAAGGAGGCAATTGGTTTTGGTTGAAATTACTGGTTGGCCACGAAACCAAAAGACCAAAGTCACCAGCTGGCTTTAAAATCAGGAAGTCAGTTTACTAATAAGTAAACTTCCTACAACCTTCCTAACTTAGCTTCCATGGCCACCTCATCTGATCTGTGAATACCTTGATATTGATGCTTCTAACAACATACAAAACAGCAATAAAACTCAATTCCAAATTTTTTTCCCATCTTCCCATCTTAAGTGGATCATTTTACGAATCTTTTTTTACATTCCAAAGAGATTTCAATTGCCTCATTCAACTGAAAAGCTTCCAACACTGGCCCCACTAAACACAATTTTTTACAAGTTAGTTTAGACGTGGTAACAGATTGTTAACTAATTCTCAGGAACTCTATTATAATTTATTCTACTTCAAAGTTCTGGTAAAGACATTTTAGTGAAAGGGATAAAAAGATGCTAATGAGAAATCCTCCAGCCAAAACGGATGATATACCCCCTTCAGACAAGGTTATGGTAAACTTCCAAGAATAAAAGAAAATTAGTCCAACCCACACTGGTTGCTTCTCTTCTCTTCCACAGGAGCCTGTTTTAAATCTGTTTCGGGTCACAAATGTATTTTAGCTCCCGGAGAATGAGCAGTCATCAGTTACCACCGTGGTCTGTGGGAGGCTCATTAAGAACTAAGAGCTTTTCTCTTGCCCAGCCAGGTAGGACACCCTTCCCAATCCCAAGGAGGTGATTACAGAACAGGACACAGTGATGTTGCTTCAAAATATTTAATACGTGTTAGACACGTAAAGTTACATTTTATACAAAAAAAAAAAGTCAATACACGAAGAAAATACTGTACAAAAAACTCTACAAGTTCCCCCAGCCTTTATACAACAAAGACGGGAGTAATCGAATCTACTAAGCCATAAGGACTTTCCATTAGGGCATCTGTAAACTTTTTCATTAAACACTTTTTAAAAGCACTGTGTAATAATTCTGACCTAGAGCTGTTAAAAATATATATTTGTATATATATTTCCTCATAAACTCGGTATTTCTCAGCTTGATCTCTTCTAAGAAGCTCCTCAAGCGTTCTTCTGGGGTGGGATCACCGAGGGACAAGGGGTGGTGGTGGAACTGGTTAATGACACCCCCCTCCCCCAGAACCAGCTCTAAGGCCCGGTCGAGGCCCTCCGGGAAGTCCACGAGAAAGGTCCGGGGGCGACCTGGAGGAGTGTGCAGAAAGTCCCTTCCCCCCAGGGGCCAGGGGGCCTCCCCAGACGGGCTGCGCCGCTTCCTTCTCGACGCCGGCGGAGGAAAGTCCCGGCTCCACGCCCTCCCCCGTCTCGCGCCCCGACCAGAAACCCTGTGACAAAAAAGCCTTACTTCAACAATAAACTTACAAAAAACAGCTTTATAACACAAGACCCCCAAGTGTTGGCGGGGCCGGGCGAGGATGGCCGAGTCCCGCTCCGGCGGCTCCCGCACAGGTCCCGCTGGCCGGCCCGCGGCGAGGGGTGGGGGGTCGCCTCGGACCGGGGGCGGAGCCGCACCAAAGCAGGGCGGGGCAGGGCTGTGCCAGGCTCCGCCCCCCGTCCCCCCTCCCCCGCCCCGGCCCCGGGCGATCAGAAGGCCACGATGGCAGTGCTCCAGGGGTTGAGGTTTCTTAACACCGGCTTATCGCAGTACATGGGCCCCGGCTCCTCCGCTTCCGCCCCGCGCGGCGACTCCTCCTCCTCGCCGTCCTCGTCCTCCCGGACGCCCCCGGGGGTTTTACGCAAGAGTCCGGAGAAACTGGAACCGAAGATGGTGATGAGATTGGCCACGTTGCCGGTCTCCATCTCCTCCTCCTCTCCCGGCTGCTCCTCCGAGTCCCGGCGGGGTTTCTTCACCGGGGAGCCGCCCGAAGCCAGGCACCCCGCGGGGCCGCCCCCTGCCCCCGAGGCGCTTCTCTTGCGGGGACAGACGGGCGGCGGTGGCGCCCCGTCGTCCTGGCGCTGGCGGCAGCCGCAGTCAGCCCGAGGCGCGCCGTGGGGAGAGCAGCAGAGGCGACGGCAGCAGCAGTGCCGCGCCCGAGGCGGCCCCTCCGGGGCGCCTTCCCCCCCGCCGCCTCTCTCCGCCTCGGCCGCCTCCACGCGGCGCCTGGGGGCTTCAGAGACAGCCTCGGCTCTCAGCGGCTGAGCCCCCTCAGGCGGGCGCTTCCCGAGCGCCAGGGGCAAGGAGGACAGCTCGGAGGCGCCGGCGGGCTCCGGGTCCTGCTCCATGCTGCTGTCCCTTGGGATCGGCTCTCCCCAGCCCGAGGTGGCTTCCCCGGCGAGCTGCTGCTGCTGCGGCGACGGGGGCTGCGGGGGTCCCCCGGCCCCGGGTCCGCCCAGACAAGGGTCGCTCAGGTAGACCTGGCGGGCGCTGCGCAGCACCAAGGACACCAGCAGGTTCTTGTGAAGTTTGATGCCGCCGCGCTGAACCCTCGAGTTGTAGATCTTGCCCAGGGAGATGCTGACGATACGGTGAGCCTCCAGCTTGAACTCCATCGTCCCTCGTTCCGGCGCCTCCGCAGCTCTAAGGCGTCTGACTCACGGGGGCTTCCCTCTCGTCCCGTCAACGGTGAGGGTGTGGGGCCGGAGGCGGGGACGCGTCGGCTCCTCCCTCAGCCCAAACCGACTGAACAAACAACCGGGACTACGGCGACGCGAGCTCTGACCCCCTTTCTCACGGCCACGACAGACGACACAGCAGCTTAGCAACCAGTCCCGCCGCTAACTGAGCGGAGACGGGCGACCCGGCGGCTTTATATAGCCCTCTCGCGCCAGCCAATCAGGAGGGACTAGCGACCGTTCCGACCGGTTCGGGAAGAGCTCGCGCTCCCTCGTGCGCCGGGATAAACCAATCAAAGGCCGAGGACGGGAGACAGGGCAGATTCGAACGTTAGTCCCGCGGAGCCCTCTCTTAAAGGGGGAAACAGCGTGGAAGAGGAAGCGGCTCTCGGGAGGGGGAGGGGAGCGAGAAGGCAAAGTCCCCTAGGTGTCACCTCTCTGGGAGCTTGGGCGTTCTCGGAGGAGGCGGGGGAAAGCCGGCTCGACCCAGCCCTTTGTTTAGCTGTTTGTGTGCGCGAGATTTGTGTTCAGGTGTGTACTGGACACGGCGGGATTCCCGGAGCCAAAGCTGGCGCTCCTAACGGGGTTCCTCGGCCGCCGCCATCCGACCCCACTCTACTAAGCCCCCCCCCAGCAACGTGTAAGTGGCCTTCCCAGGGACTGCCGGGGAGGGGAAACGGGTGAAAAAGGCGCTGGAGACCGAGAAGGTTCTGGCCCTTCGGGAAGACACGATCCTCTCCGACTCAGTTTCCTCCTCAGGAAAAGAGGGAATGGCCTCCTGGGCCTCGGGTCCTCGACTGCTCCGGAGGAAGGGCTGGGATTCGCTTCCTGACTGTGCCCCTCCCCCGCACGTACCGGGGCGCACACCCTTTCCCTCTCACTCCACCCTCTTCCCCTCCCCTCTCACTCCACCCTCTTCCCCTCCCCCCTCTTCGGGCGATCTTTTTAAAGAGAAGGCTGGTCCGCGCGTGGGAACTCTTCCGCCACTTCCCTGTCAGGCTCGGCTCTTGGCCAGGGGCACACAACTAGTCCCTGCACTCGGGTGAGTCCCGCAAACGCATGCGGTGACCCGGGGGAAGGGAGGAATCCTTGTGTGGCTTGTCCGGCAAAATCCCCGTCAGCTTCTGGTGGCCTCGTGGCGCCCGCCGCCAGACGGAGAGTTCTGGGACCCGAGGTCCGCCTCAGCCTGAGCCGAGTGCCGCAGCCGCTGCTAGTAGTGAGCAGGCTCGTTTTCGCCGCGCGGGTCATCCCGGTCTGATGTGTCAGGAGACCAAAATACTCTGGGGTCATTTGTAAGTCCTAGAATTTTCTGAACAGCAAATCTCTTCCGGATTCTACCCCTGACTGACATCATTGCTTTATATACCGGAGAACCGTCCTCAAGATGCTCTCAGAGGGTCTCATTTGACCCGGACGGGACTGTAGGCAAATCGCTGAAACTCGATTTTACTTTTTTTTTTTTTTTTTAATAGAACTATTTAAATAGCTTCCATGCATGGAGGGGAAGTTCGGAAAAGTGTTTTGAACTGACATTTCAAACACGTGGTTTTAAGACACAGCCATGCCTTTACAAAGAAAAGCCAAAATGCAAATTTAGGAAACAATTACTGTTACATATTTTGCTTTTTATTCACAGTCTCTCTTTAAAAAGCAATCCCCATTCAAAATATAATTTACAGATTTCCTTACACAAAACACTTAAGGAACATACGGAGGTTTCGTACGATCTAGCACCTCAGGTAGTGCTAGGGATGGAATTCCAGCTCCTGGCCTCCATGCCTCCTTTCCAGTTTAGTGAAAACAAGACACATCTTCATTTGATTTTTTTTTTTTTTTTTTTTTTTTTTTTGCTTTTTTTAATCGATGTGAGTTGAACGTATCCTCAGTAAAGTCCGGGGATTGCATTAGATTGCCTTCTAGGGTAATCGTTACTGTTCTAAATCAGAGATCTCCATTAATAAAACAGTGATAAACACGCTCCTCACCAGGATTACTTCACTAGCGAGTCATTTAACTCACTTGTAACATCCGGTGATAAGAATCTATAACGTCCAGAACTGAACCTGGGGTAGTGCTTAACATCTGAATAGTCAGTAAACATTTAAGTTCCTAACTAGAAGTCGAGAATTAAACTAAACTCTGGGAACACAGAATTTGAAAAAGACAATCTTTCCTCTAGGAGTTTATAATCCTCTGGGGGCAGACCCGCGCAAAACTGAACTAGAGGGGAAAGGGGGGAGAAGGGAGTTTGTTAAAGAAATGCAAATTGAGTGCTGCTTGTTGAGAAATGAGAGAGCTGAAGTACAGGGGGACATGGATTTGAATCCTAACTCACAACTGGGTGACTTGTGGCCAGTCATTTGTTTCTTTGGATTTGTTTACTCGACTAAAAAAGGGCAGAAGGCTTGGGCTAGATGGTTTTAAAAGTCAGTTTCTAAATAACCATAAATAAATGTTTTTAGAATCTTTGAAGAAAAATGAATACTATTTTAAATAATTATTCCTTCCCTTTCTGAAGAAACCTTATAGACCCATTTTTTAAAAAAAAAAGGAATAATAAATAAGAAAATAAGAGTTTTTTGAGGAAAAAATAGCTTTAAAAGGAAATAAACTGAGATATTTGTTTTATCTCTTCTATATTCTCACCCCCAAACCCACCTTTTCTGAATCATTTTTTCCATTGCTACCCACATCTTTCCAAAATGTTAACCTCTTTTCCCTGCTAACTGCTCTACTGAAGGATTCCTTCCCTTCAAACAGTATTATAAAGCTGGGCTACCTCAAAATTTCTAAGAGGACCCCAAACTCCTTCCTCTTAAAATACTCATTCATTTTCTTTGGTCTCCATTTTTAAACTATAAACAGCTGTGTCTGAACTATTTCCTCCTTTGAATTACTTTGAAAACGTACCATAGATTGATTGCTTTTTTCAATCTGATACCTGCCCTTTCTTCATCTTCAAAGGTGTCCCTCAATAAAAGAACATTTTTGTAAAGTTAAAAATGAATATAGTATGATATTCCTGAAATAAGTTGGTCCAAGCGACAGAATGAGAGGCATGATACTAGATAAATAGAAAAAAACAAATATATAATCACTGAAGACTAAACAAATTCAACATGTGAATGCAATGGGGAAGCTAGGTGGCACAGTGGAGAGAGCACAGGGCCTCAAGTCAGGAAGACCTGAGTTCAAATGCAGCCTCAGATGCTTACTAGCTGTGGGACCCAGGGCAAGTCACCCCTATTTGCCTTAGTTCTTCATCTATAAAATGGAAACACACTGGAGAAGGAAATGGTATATAGAACACAATAGGACTGAACAACAACAAATAAATGACTTGCCCATTATCAAACAGCTAAGGGGGCTGAGGCAGGATTTAAACCTAGGCCAGTATCCATTATGCAGTACTGCCTCTCCTCCCTTCCCATGTTTTATGAAGTGTTCATATTTGTCATTCTTTATGGATCAATAATATTCCATTGCACTCACATGAAAGGCATTTAACTTCTCTAACATTAGGGTGACAATAATATCTGACTCACAGGATGTTTATGAGACTCAACTGATATGATGTAAGTAAAGTGCTCTGTAAACCTGAAAGAAACAAAAATATCAGCTGTTATTTTTGTATGAAATTATGCATAATATAGAAAAGTCAAAAGAACAACATATGTAATGTCTTCAACAATAAGAATAAAGGCAGCCTGAAAAGGCAACAAGACCTAGGTCAAATTCAAATGAAAATATTGGCATGATGTCACTCAGCCTCTCCTTAGAGTGAGTCCAATTCTCATAATTCATTTTCTTATTATTTATTAACCAATCAGAGTTGTTGCTAGTCTCAGGAATATCTACTTTTCCAAGGTTATATAAGCTGTGTTCACAGCCAGTCATGATTGTCTTTGGCATTTAAGAATAGCACTGCTCTCATTAATAAACTGCTGGTATTATTAATAAAATAATTACCCAGAAAGTTATCCCAAACTTTTAAAATATCACAGTAGCTTCAAACCATATAAGCCTTATAAGAATAAGAGATTTTATAGGATAGAAATTGCTTCTTGATATACATAGTTTATTTTGCCTTCTTTTTCAAAGCCTATTTGTGAACCTTTTTGTTTAAAAAAAGAAAAGTTATTGCCTGTTCTTTTCCAATTAAACATTTATTGAGTGCCAATGATCTACAAAATGCTTCACTGACTATTAGCACCTTATTAAGAGGCAACCTATAAATCTTTACATCACTACCAAATTCTTCCCTTCCCCAATTCTAATAATGTAGCTATTATAAACAAGTTTAATTAATTTTTATTCAGATTATTATCTAAATAAGCAGCATAAACTAAGTAGATATGAAATTCTAGGATCTATCTTTATTATTTCTATCCATATACATAAAACCATCTTCACTTATTTTGCTTGTCTAACTAGTGTTCAATTACAAAAGGCACTCCTGCCTATAAATGTACACTCTAAATAATAGTATCAATACTTAGTATAACTGTCAGAATTTCAGTGTTTATAGGAAAATTTGAAGTTTTAGTAAATGAAGTGATGAGGAAAAAGAGTCCAATTATTTTGATTGCACCTATCTTCCAGGTTTGTGAAGATAAAATATTTTTAAGTCATTTTGCAATCCTTAAAGTGCTATATAAATTCTAGCTGTTATTATAATTTAATCAATCATTGCTTCATGAAGACTTTTGGGATTCTAGATCCAGCTCCACTATTTATTGGGCTTTTATCATTGAACTAGAGGTTTTTAAATTCTCAATCTCAGGTTCCTCATTTATTGAATTGTAATCATAAATAAACTTTGCCCTACCTTATAGGATTATTGTGAGGATCTGAGGAGAATATCATCTCATGAAAAGAACTGAAAATTTAATTAAAACCTCAATGACCTGTTACACAGCTGATGAAACTGGTGAAACTCCAAACTAAATCTATTTTGTAAGAGCTTCCTCTTCAACTTTCATCATTCAACCATCTTCCCCCACTATCTTCTTCACCTCAGATTCTCATGAAGAGATAGCCCTTCTCCTTCCAAGGCAAACCCCTCCACCCCATCTTTGATCTCATTCCTTCCCATTTGGCCAGTACATTGCCTCTTCTAGCATCTCCTGTCTAATTTTCAATCTCTCCTATCTATTGGCTCTATCACTGGTGCCTCCAAACACACTCATGTCTCCCCCATTCCCAAAGAATCCTCACTTGATGTGCTCATTTCTGTTAGCTAGTGTTATGTGCCAGAACTCAGAACTTGAAACAAAGGATGCTTACAAGGTACTAAGTGGAATTGAGGAGACAATGGTTAAATCTAGTTTATCATTGATTTAATCCTACAACAAATAATGGTTTTCTAGTGATATCATGATTAGTGTATACTCTGTGGATGGATCATATAAGCTAGAAGCTCTTAGGGCCAAAAAAGAGACAAGTGCACTAGAAGCTCTCAGAGGCTGAGACATTCATTCCATCTTCTACCTTTGTTGTGGCTGCAGGCTGAAGCACAAACCTTTGGATTTGGAGAGATTCAGAGGGCAGAGAAGGAGGCAGGAGCTCAAGCTCAGGGAACCAAGGAGAGAGGTAGACCCCAAGAAAACCTCAACAGAGAACATTACATTTTGGCAAGAACATTACAAGCTAGACTTTTTGTTTTCTTGGCTAAACTCCTTGAGAAAATAGTCTACAATCATCGTTTCTACCTCTTCTCCCAGTCAGTTCTAAGCTCTCTGTAATGTTTTCCAAGAATTATTCAGCTGAAATTGTTCTCCCCAAAATAAGTACCTATCTTTAAACTGACAGATGTAGTGACTATTTCTCAACTCTCATCTTAACCTCTCTGGGCAGCCTTTGATAACTATTGATCACTCTTTTCTATATTCTTTTTCAAAGTTTTTGTGACACTTCTTTCACCTATTTTAATCAATTCTTCATTTTGCTGAATCCTCATCCAGATATTGCCCAAAGGAGGACCCCAAGGCTCTCACCTGCCCCCCTTTTTATGTTACCCCCTCAATGAGTAATCTCATCAGTTCCCAATGGATTCAATTATACAGATGATTCCAAGATCTATACAGTCTCATAACAGTAACTGACTGTTGGACATCTCAAAATGGATGTGCTGCAAGTCTCTTGGATTCAATGTGTCTAAAACAGAACTGATTATCTTCCCCAGCTCCTTCCTTCTCAACTTCCTTATTAGTGTCAGGGGGATTCCCAGCCTCCAGTCACTTTAGACTTGAAAGCTAGGTGTCATCTGTGACTCTTCTCACTGCAGATTTTAGCCAATCTGTTGCAAAGTCTTCTCTTTTCCACTTTAACAATTACCCCATCCCTCTAACTCACACAGCTGCCACCCATCACCTCATCTGTAGAATACTGCAATAATCTACTGTTCAGTCTTTCTGCTTCAAGTCTCTTCCTTCTCCACTCCATTCTCTGCTCAGCTGCTAAAGTGAACTTCCTAAAGGTTAATAAGTCTCCTCTCCTCTCCACAAATTACAGGGGCTCTTCTTGACCTCTCTGATATAAATGTAAATTCCTGTTTGGACTTTATAACATGGTCCCTCCTAACCTTTGCAGACTTCTTAAATTTTATTCCCCTTAAATGTACTCTGTGATCTAGTGACTGTCAGTAAGCATTTATTAAGCACCAACTATGTGCTAGACACTGAAAGCAAGAGACAGGTTCTTCCCTCTAGTAACTCGTTCTGGTTTTCTTGTCATGACGTCATCTCTCGGTTATGTGCTTATTCACTGGCTGCCCCCATTCCTAAGATGCTCCCCCTTGTTGTCCCCCCCCCATATCTTCCTCCTGCCTTTCCTGATTTCCTTTAAGATAGTTCAAATCTTATTTTTCTTGAGATCTTGGTTCCCCTTCCCCTTGTACAATTTTACATGTTTATAGTTGTTTGCATGTTTCACCTCATAAGAATATGAGCAAAGGGCAAGTACTACATTTCTTGATTTTTTGGCTGTTTTGTTTTTTTCTTTTCTTTTTATCCCCGGAATCTAGCACAATTCCTAGAATATAGGAAGCATTTAATAAACTCTTGTTGATTGATGGAGACCTACAGTCTACAATATTCCAATATTCCAAGTTTTTCATAGCCTGTTACAGCCCTTGAAAACTTCAGTGTCCTTCAAAGTACTAAAAGTATACACCAACTGTGTTAAAAGACCTCTGATGGCCAGTGTAGTGATTCTCTCCGAAGCTTCCTTAATGACTTCAGACGGAGCCTTACCTACTGAGTTACATGGGCCACAGAAATGTGGCCAGATTCCTGCAGCAAGATATCAGTCAGAATCGGGACCCAGGTCCTCGGCTTGGCCTTCCAACGCCCATCCCCCCCTCCACACTCCCCCCCTTAAAACGGGGCCACTTGTCCGGCCATCTCCTAGTGTTCCCAAAGGTGACGTTTTTATTATACGTGGTTTGGGGTTAGATATTAAAAGGTACACGTTCCTTAAAGAAAGAGAGCAGGACGTCACAACCTCGAGGAAAGAACTGGTTAAAAAGAAGCCCGTCTGTCTGAGAGAAGCAGCTCGGCGGCATCGCCCTTTTAAGAAGCTAGTATTTTGGTTCCTAGTTGTGTGTGGTTCTCTCCCCTCCACCCCCCCATCTCTCTTTCATTCCCAGGCTGATGTAATGCCTTTACTAAGTTTGAGCCGGAGTCACATGGCGGCCTCTGAGGTCAGAGTCCCAGGAAGCTTTCGGCCCGGCTCGCTTTAGTTTGCCCGGGCCGGGCCGGTGTCCCGGGAGCGTGCGGAGGATCCGCGCCCGCCCCCCGCGGCTCAGACACCCGCATCCCTAACGCGCCGTGTGGCGGGAGGCGGGGAGGACCCCCGGGGTCTCAGGCGGGCTTTGTTGGGGGAGCGCTGGGTGGCCGGAGGGGCGGTCCCGCCTTGTGAAGCTCGCGGGGCGTTTCTGCGGCCGCCTGGGTTCGCTGCGGGCAGCGGCGGACGTGTCCGGGCTCCGTTCCGGCAGGGCGGGCAGAGCCGGCCGGCCTCAGGAGCCCTTTTGTTTTCGTTTGGGGAGACTGGAGGGGGAGCGGGCAGCCCCGCACCGCGGAGAGGCAGGCGGAGCCCGGAGAGGGCATTACCCGGTGCCCCCCTTTTTCTCAACGGAGCTAACTGGACGAACAATGGACAATCCTCCCTCTCAGCTGCCGTTTCCCAAAATAAAGCGGAGGCATCCGGGGTGGGCGGGGAGCGGGGGGAGGCGGCCTCTCCGGAGCTGCCTGAATCAGCCGCTCCACCTCCATCTGGATTTCCCGGCGCGGGGGTGGGGCTGGCTTGGAGGGATGGCTGCGGGCGGAGGGGGCGGGGAAGGGAAGAGAGAGGATGGGAGGGAGAGGGAGGGGAGGCAATCCCAGGAGATCACATTAGCAGGAAGACCTGGGCCCACCTGGAAGGCGACGGGAGATTTGCCTGCAAAGACAGGAAACAGCTTGTGTGCAAAAATAGTCATTCTTTTTTTAAAGCATCGTGTTGGGGAGGGATGCGGGTTGGGGTTTTCTTTCCCTCTGGCTTTAGCGAAAAAGTCTCCCTGCTCTGCTTCCACAGGGAACTAGAAAAGGAATCTTCCATTCCTCATCCCCCTCCCCATAGTCTTAGAAATAGAGCTCTGGGGTCAGAAATTGCTCGGCATCAGATCCAGAGGAATTGCTTTTCCTTTCCTAACCCCCTGCCCTCCTCTGCCTTTTCCCTGCTACATCTCTTTTCTCCCTCCCATTTTTTTTTCCTTGAACAAGGCTCACCTTTCATCCAAGTGTCCCAACTACATCAGAGCAGTTCAAAAGTGGCGGGGTTTATCTGAGTGGGTGTGTGAGGGGAGGCCATAAAGGTCAAAGGATAAGGTGCAAATGCTAAACAAAGGGAATGGAGACATAGAAAAGCTCTAGCAAGTGGGAGCAAAAGATGCAAGATAAATTAGACCAAGTGGCAAAACCAAATTACATTCTAAGATAAAATAAGTCACTATTGAATCCCGTCTTAAAAGAAAAAAAAGTTGTTTAAATATACTAAAGAGGAAAACAAAACTCATCTCAAAAAGGGATTTAACCCATGAATCATTTATTTCTGATTCTCAGTTGATAATTGCTAAAGACATTGATTACAAGCATAGGCAAACAAGTGGAACAAATAACTTTTTTTCCCCCTTCTTGTGTTCCTGAATGAAGAAGTAAAAGCTAAGCCTCCTCAGAAAAATTATGGCATATAATGGCCAAAAATGTATGTTTTATTTTGTAGTATCTCAGCTAATTCTCATGTTTTTGGAACAGACCAAATCAACTAAAACTTTGGTGTATATGGTGCTTTGTTCAAGAATCCATACATTTTATCATCTGCTAGCATTCTGGGATGGATGTTTAAGAGATGTACAGGCAAATTTTAAAATGTACTTAAGTCTGCTTTACAATGAAGTTAAATGGGGTAACTAGATGGCACACTGGAAAGAGCACAGGGTCCTGAAGTTAGGAGGACCTGAGTTCAAATTCAGCCTCAGACACAATACTTATTAGTTATGTTTCCCTAGGTAATTCACTTAATCCCCAATTGCCTGACCAAAAAATAATACAGTGTGTCCCAAAAATCTTTGTGCATTTTAAAGTCACTAAGTTTTTTTTATGACAGCAGAGGGGCAGAATTGTGGGAAAATGCTAGTTTTTGAAGCAGGGAGTCCATCAGGTAACACAAATCTTTATTATACTTTTACTTATGCCAAGGATAGTACTAAACCCTGGAAATACTCGCTACACTTCTAGAATACAATTTTTAATTCAATTAATCATCCAGCATTTATAAAGTGCATACTATATGCAAGACATAGAAAATTTTTAATAATCATATTGTTTAGAATCATCAAGTAAGATCCCTGGATCAAAAATCCTTTGTGCCACATGATCTTAGCTGATATAAAGATGAAATAAAAGATTTATGTGTGTGCCCAAAACACTTCTTCCCTGCTTAGATGCCCTGTGGTTTATGTGAGAATCTTCACAGTTATTTGCTTCCTTGGTAAGCACACAATAACAGCAACCAGTATTTCAACCATGGCAGCTGTTCTGAAAATAATCACTTTGAATCAACAAAGGATGCAATTTCCAACCCTAATCAGGCAAAATAATTTTTTTTGTTTGTTTGTGGGGATAGTGGTGAGTGTGGAATGAAGGGGTGACTAGCTTCTTTTTTGAAAGGCAGCACAGTATGGTTGGCAAATCCACTGACTCAGTGAGGGAGACCACTTTGATTCTAGGTCTGACTGTTCAACCCAACTGTGGCTGGTCATTTAATCTCTGTGAATCTTCAATTAGTCAAGATGAGGTTAGGACTGGACTCCTCTCAAACTCTACAATTCTGTGTAAGGGGAATAGCAGAGACTTTCAGTAGCTAGGCAATAAATGTCTGCCAAATTAGAGGAGGCAGAAAAACACCTGAGGGAAGTGGGAGTGTCTCCTAAGTCATTCTTTTTCCCTGGCAATTTATGTTAGAAGCAACAACAGAGATATTAGCTCAATAATGTAGTAACTTGTTAACTGCCTTATCTAGTCTCATTGTTAAAGAATGACTGCTTATCTGTTTATATGGCATGATATGGAAAGAATTCAGTCAGCTTAGCTTAGGGACCTATTAAAAGCTAATCAATGAGAATCAGAGTGGTTTTAGTTTCTGGCATAATTCTTAAGAAATCTAGCCAGTAAACCCCAAGATATCTGGGGACCCTTTAGAGATGTGGCCTTGGTCACACTGAGACCTGTTGAAGACCTTAGTTTAAAAAGACCAAGGTCTCCCACTGCATCCAGGGCCATCTCCAGGTGTCCTGATCTATATCTGGCCACTGGACCTAGGTGGCTCTGGAGGGAAAAGTGAGGCAGGCCACCCTTCCCAGCCCTCCCTCACTTCATTCCAGCTCACTTGCATGTCATGGCATTCTCTCCTGATGTCAAGATCCTTTTTGAGAACAAAGAACAAATAGCAACAAGGGAGCCTTGGAGCTTCCTTCCATATTTGAAATTATGATTTGTCAGCAAAATGAAATATCTATGGCTGAATTGGATATGAAAAATAATCAGTTATTTCAAGGTACTATACGATTGAGCTTCAAAGTGAAGGAAAAAACATTATCAGTCTTGAGACAATATGCTTCAGATGTTATAGTTTGCCTGACCATACAGCTCTGGATAGCTAGGAAACAGCCTCAGAGAAACTAGCCTGGTGGCCAGAATCAGAAATAAAAGTGGTTTCTGGCTGCTAGACTTGAAAAAAAAAAAGCCAGTCATAGTTAAAAGAACAATCTTCACAAGTGTAGGCTGTAGAAAGGACTGCTCACCATACAGCCTTCTCTTCAGCCGTGGAGAATAATCATGTTGGAGCAACATCTTCAAACTACAAAGGACAGTGACAGACACAGCCAAAGTAAGGATTAGGGTGTGTTTTTTTTTTTTTTTTTTTTTTTTTCTCCCGGGGGACTCTAAATCAATGTAAATTCAATACTAAATGTAAAAAGGGACAATGTTTATTGTAAAATCTTACATGTTTAACCCATGCCAATAGGATCAGAAAACCTGGAATTATTGGAGAACAGTCAGCATGTCTGAACATGCAACAAGAGGAATCTGTCAAGTCATCCCTCCACCCCTCTACTGAGTGTTTCCTGGTCACTAGATGAGTTCTCCTTATACTGAATCCTTGTTGTCCCAGCAGACCAAAATGGAGGGAAGCTGGTGCTTCACTTTCTGTTTACAGATGATTATACACTCAATGTAGCCTCTGAGACAGATGCACAAGAATGTGGATCAGTTCTCTGCCACTTGTGCCAATTTTGTCCTGACAAATTAACACCCAGAAAATACAGGTTCTCTAACATCAGCACTGTACCATTCATATGTGGAACTAGTCACAGTAAATGGAGAGGTTTTGCATGACATGGGTAAGTTCACTTACCTGGCAGTCTGTTTTCCCAGCATGTACACAGAGATGGTTAAGTTGACACACACATTGCAAGAGCTAGCTCAGGGTTTGGGAGGTTCAGAAGGAAAGTGTGAGAGAAGAGAGGTATTAGATTACCTACCAGACTGAAAATCTGCAGGGTCCTCAAGCTTACCTCATTAGTACATGCCTGTGAAACCAGCTTTATATCAGAAAACTGAATCACTTCCACTCCAATTGCCTTAGAAAGATTCTGAAGATCATCTAGCCAAGAAAAGGTACTGGACTCTGAAGTCCTTTCCCAAGTGATCTACCAAGTGTTCAGACTCTACTGCAGAGAGCTCAATGGGCAGCCCAGCCAGGTTGTTCAAATGCCAAAAACACATTTGCCTAAAAGACTATTTTATTTTATGTTGAACTCGCACAAGGCAAGTGCTCACATGGAGGTCAGAAGAAGCGATACAAGGACACTCTCAAGGTCTCTCTGAAGAATTTGTTAGGATTATGAGATGCTGGCATATCTTGCACATAACAAAGAAGGTCCTGTACTCTTTGAGCAAAACAGAATTGCAGTAGCCCGAAAGAAACATGAGAAATGCACATTTATAGACATCTCCATCCCAAAAATTCACATGGACTATTTGTGCCTGGCTTATGAAAGAACCTTTTGAGTTTGTATTGGTCTGATCAGGCACAGTCAAACATACCATGACCACAACATCATGATGTCATTGGTCCTCTTTGAAAATGAAGGATGCTGTATGATCCTGGGCAAGTCATGTAATCCCGATTCCTCAGCAAAAAGAAAAAAAGAAAATGAAGGATGGACAATGATTGTCCCTTAGACTTGGCCTTGGCTCTGATGTTGACTCAAGTTGATGATTTCAAAGTTGTTAGTTTTTAAGTTATTTTTATCCTGGATTTAGTAAACAACATATAAAATGGGTATTTCCATGTATATAGCAAAATAGGGGAAAAACCTATACATGAAACTGAAGATTTCTATTATGTACAGCTTACTTTTTGAGACATAAAATTCAACTTGAAGGTTTCAAAGCTATTCTGCTTGTCTGTGCTTCTTACAGACTTTCCTTCTATTTTCTTCACATTTACTAGGACGTTAAAATTACTAGGGCAGCAGCAGTGCTAACAGGTAAATGCCCTTGTCTGAATGAGTTTCATGTACATTAGCCCTTAACATAGTTTTCAAAGGGTGACAGTTGCCCTCTTTGCAGAGAGGCAGCCTCTACAATGAAACAATAAATGTATAAGCAAAGCGCTTCTTCCAAGTCCATCCTGTATTCCAGATGGAAGTATATTTTCCCTATTACTGGTGTCATATTTGCCTGTCTGTATACAAAGAACTGGAGATTCTTTCTTAGGTGAAGCAAAATGGATCAAGTACTGACATTTCCAGAGTTTATCTGGATATGAACGTGAGTCAGAGTGACTTGTGTGAGAGTCCTTACAAATTATACCTAGTTCCTCTTGGCTAATTTGGTTCAAGTAGCATATAAATTAAAATAGTCTGTTATATAGTTAGCTAATTAGCAAACTGAAAATAAAGTTGCCCTTTATGTATACTGAAAGGCAATATGATAGAAAGAATAGCAGACTATTGGCATTCATTATTATATAAAGGACAAAATCAGACAGTATTCCGGATGGCTTCTATGTTTTGTGGTGACATAATCAAGAAGATCTGAGTTCATATATACTCTGCCTTATAAACTCAGCATCTGGGTGACCTGGGCAAGTTACTTAGCCTCTCTGAACCTCAGTTTCCTCAGCTATAAAATGAGGATAATAGTCCCTACTTCAAATAGTTATAAAGATCAAATGAAAACACACATAAAGCACTTTGAAAACCTTCAAGCACTGTATAAAGGCTAGATGTTCTAAGGGAAGGATCAGCCAAATTGATCTTCACAATGGCTCGGAGAAAGCTGTCATAGGTAGAGGAATGGCTCACTCTCAAGCAATCAGGGGAACAGGATTCAGAGATTGAGGGAGGAGGTACAAGAGAACCACTAAATAAAAGTTCCTCCTGAGGAAATAAAACAGGAAGAATGAAGTTGGCTTTGGGCAGTGACAAGAGAGGATCTCCATCCTGCCAGATACATTGGGAGTCAGGATGTATGGAGGAAAAGGACAGAGAACAACATCTAGAGGAGAAACTCAGCCTAGTTTATTCTGGGGGAGAAGTTCTGAGCAATCGTGGAGCAATGTCTAACTGGACAGTCTCAGGAGCCTGTATCGGAACAACTGGACTGGAGCAGCTGGCAGGAGATTGGAAGATGAATGTTTGCTGTGCTCATATTCACAGTGAGTGAACATGCCTTTCACAAGCCAGCTGGCCCCATCACCCTGGGCTTTGGCAGAGTGAACCAGATGGGACTGTCAGAGTTGAAGTTGGCTTCACAAATTCATGATGGGAATTTGGTTCCATTGTATTGAGAAGCATTGATCAGAACAAAGTCACTTATGGTGGTAAATATGTAAGCCATTGTTATTCTGTAGCACTGATAGGCTATTTTAGGTATTTAAACTTTAAAATTTGCTTTCTTAAATAACTGAGATAAGAAAAGAATAGCGCGTTATTAGAGGGTAAAGAAAGGATATTTGTTGTTTAGTTATATCCAACTCTTTTCTACCCCACTTAAGGGTTTTCTTGGCAAAGATACTTCCTTCCTTCTCCGGCTCATTTTGCAATGAGGAAATGGAGGCAAATAGAGCTAAGTGACTTGCCCAGGATCACCGGGGAGTAAGTGTCTGAGACCAGATTTTAATTCATGAAGATGAGCTGTCTTTCTGACTCCAGACTCTGTGCTCTATCCACTGAGCCAACCCAGCCACCCTAAATGAAGGATATGGTAACAGGCTACTTTAATAGGTTAGAATCCTCAAATGTTTCTTTTATGTGACTAAGAGAGATGTATAAAAGTATGTCAACATGTTGGATTTAGGCTGGGTCTGGTGTTACCAGGATGTGTTACTGAACCATGTCCTTCATATCAAATAGGATCATGTGACTTCAGGGATACTAGAGACCTTAGAGATTAGATTCCATTTTATAGATGACGAAATCCAGTGGTCTGTTCAAGGTCACCCAGCTAGCTAATGACAGGACTGAAAGCCAGAGCTAAGATCTATCAATCAGATACAACATTTGTAACATCTTCCATGAATGTCCTTGGACAATTGAATTATACTGTGGATGTCAGTTTCTTTATCTATAAAGTAAGGAATATTTAATATGATTTCAATTCTACTATTCCTCCTATTAGTTTGCATGAGGTGACCATGGTAATATGCTGAAGGACTTTTAATTTTATATTCTGCATCAAATATTCCCTTATGCTAATATCCCACGACTATAAATCTTAGGAAATTCTGTAAGTTTATTGAAGCATCAAATATTTCCTTATGCTAATATCCCACAACTACAAATCTTAGGAAATTCTGTAAGTTTGTTGAAGCATTAAAAATTTTTTTTTGAGTTTATATTTTCTTGAAAGAATTGATGATACAGCAAGATTTTTTAGATTTAAGTAACATCATTGAAAGGTTAGTTATCCATGAATTACAGTCCTTCTAAGGAGTGATTGGAAATGTATTCAGTCTGGAAAGATACTTGTTTTCTCCATCCATTACCTCCCTTGACAATTTTTCTTTAATATCTGATGGTAACAAAATAGGAATGATATGCAACAGCATACCACCATTAAAAATATAAAGATGAGGGATCAGAAGAGAAATGACCAGAGAAGTCTAGTGAGTTATGTGAGGCTAAATTAAGAAAAGAGATTACTTGAGAACAGAGCAATAACAGCTTCTAGTTGCATGAGGGCTTGGCAAGAGAGTGACAATCGTCAGAGTTGAATGGAATAGCACTCACATAGTTAGAAAAGTAAAAAGAATATGACAGATCAAATGATCCCTACTCAAGAGCTTACAGAACAGAGTATGAGCCTGACAACCCAGAAGCTTGCTTTCAGATCTAGCCATTCAAATTAGCCACAAACTTTAGCCATGAAAGCTGCCAACAAGAATAAAATCAGACCAAAGGCCTCACATTAAGGAAGAACAGATGGTAAAGTGGGGGATGGGGGTGGGAGGGGTGGCAGGGCCTACAGAGACTGCACTGTGTGTTTGAGTTTCTGCTAGTACCATCTAATCTAATTTAATCAACATTTAATTAGTACCCACTATGTACCAGGCATTATTAATACAATTAATAAAAAGAAAGCTCCACCTTCAAGGAGTTTGCAATCTACCGAGGAGAGACAATATGTGAAAGGAGTCAGAAAATGCAGGGTGGAAACAACACAGGTTATAAGCTACAAAGTCCAGTTACTGCTCTCAATAAAGGAAGGCACTGAGAGGAGTCTGGTATTCCAGCTTCCTCCATCTATCCAATCAGAGGGGAAAGGAAGTTGAACGAGGTTACTTCAGTCAAGGTTTGAGTAGGCAGCATAATGATGAAATTAGACTAGCAGACTATAAAGAACCAGCACCTGGTGGTTACAGAAGCATGGGGCAGGGGCACTGCTGGCTGTGGCCACTTGCAGGAGGGTGGAGCTCTTGGTTTGGGATTCCTGGTAAGAGTAGAGAGCAGTAGGGAAAATTGGGCACCATCCCCCCACTCCATGATTAGAGGTGCTTACATTAATAATTCATTTTAAAAAATGGACCAACAAAGAAGAAAGAACCTCACCATTGAAACATATAGGAACAGGGAAGACCAGGATTCATCTTCAGAGGACACTTTAGTTAAAAAGCTTCTACCCCAAAGAATAACATGAAATAGCTCCCTGCCCAGAGAGAATTTATAAAAGAACTCAAAAAAGAATTCAAAAATCAAATGAGAGACATTAGGAAAAACTAAAGAAAAAAATTAAAACCTTCCAAGAAAAACAAGATTATGGGGAAAAAAGTTAACCATTTAGAAAAGGAGGTATAGAGTCTCAAACATGAAAACTCTTTGAAAATTAGAATTAGGCAAGGGGAAGCCAACAAAGCTATGAGGGACCAGGAAATAAAAAAGATTATAAAGAATAAGAAAATAGAACTGAATGTGAAATATCTCATAAGAAAAACAATAAATCTGGAGAATAGATCAAGAAGAGAAAATATAAGAATAATTGCACTGCCAGAAAGTTCTGACCAAAAAGAGAACCTTGACACAATAATACAAGAAATAATCTTAGAAAATTGTCTTGGAGTGATAGAACATGAAGGGAAAGTAGAAATAGAAAAAATCCATTGATCACTACCTCAGAGAGATCCTTTGTGGAAAACACATAGGAATGTCATAGCCAAATTTTGAAACCCCCAGATCAAAGAGAAAATTTTGCAAGAAACAAGAAGAAAACAATTAAAATACACAGGAGCTGCAATTAGAATTGTACAAGACTTATCAGAAGCTACAATAAAAGACACAGTCCCGGAATTATATCTACAGACAATCAAAAGAACTAGGCCTGCGGCCAAAATATTCTATTTAGCAAAATTATAATTTTCAATAAGAAAAAAAAAAAACAGTCAATGAACTTGCAGATTTTCAGGACTTTATCAACCAAAACCAAACTTAACAGAAAATTTAACATAAGAACCAATATCAAAGAGGTACTCAATATGGACAAACTGTTTAAGGGTTTTTTAAACAGGGGAAATGTATATTTTATGTTTAAGATTTACATCAACAATAGGGTAGGCTAAAAAGAAAGACTGGCAGAATTAAGGTAAAAATAGAAATCATGTTATACAAATGAGGTGCAGAGGAAGAATAGACCCAGAAGCATTAGGGGGGGATGGCTCATATTTCTGAAAACCTACTTACATCAGGAATGAGCTAAATAGGCAACACTACATATATACCATGAAGAGGCACCCTTCAAACTCTATAGAGTTGGCTCAGATTTCTTTGACAGACACTTTTTTGATGACCTATAAAAAGGAGCCAACTACTTTACCTTTTAAAAGAGGCAGCTGTCAGCAGCTGCTGGAACTAGGAATATGAGAGTCATATCCTCAACAATATGGCAGCTATAGAGAGGGACTTAGAGAAACCTCTCAGCTCAAAAAATGACAGCAGTCAGAGCAGTGGTAAGCTCTGGGGCACGTCGGGATTCAGTCCTGGCCATAGGGAGGCAGCAGCACACATCCCCTTGGCCACAAGCTGGCCATGAAGGTCATTAAGGCACACTGTGTGTAACTGAGCAACAAATTAGGCAAAGCTTGGGTCCTGATGTTGAGCTAGTGGGAAACCTGGAATCCATGATGGAGAGAAGAGATAAGTATCATATGGCATACATTCTAGGTCTTAGAACACATCCCAAAGAAAGAGAAAGGAGCCCATGTCCTAAACAGGACAGTGAACCAGTTGGGGATAGGAGGCTTTTGACAATCTGGAACTATGCCCAAAGGGCTATAAAACTGTGTACACCCTTTGACCCAGCAGTGCCATTACTGGGTCTGTATCCTAAAGAAATCATACAGGAGGGAAAAGGACTCCCATATGCAAACATGTCTGTAGCAGTTCTTTCTGTAGTAGCAAAGAATTGGAAAAGGAGCCCATCAATTGGGGAATGGCTGAATAAGTTGTGGTACATAAAGGTAATGGAATATTATTGTTCTATAAAAAATGAACAAGCTGATTATAGAAAGGCCTTGGAAGATTTACATGAACTGATGCTGAGTGAAACAAACAGAACCAGGAACACATTGTACACAATAACAGCAATAATGTGGGATGATCAAGCATGAAAAGCTTAGTTCTTAGTTCATTGATCCAAAGCAATCCCAATAGACTTTGGACAGAAAATGCCATCAGCATCCAGAAAAAGAACTAAGGAGACTTGTAAATCAACACATGCTAGGTTCACTTCTTTTTTCTGTTTATTTTTTTTTAATCTTTCCCATGGTTTTTCCCTTTTGCTCTGATTTTCTCTCCCAACATGATTCATAAAGCAATGTGTATTAAAATTAATCTCACTACAATAAAAAAGGAAGCTCTTGAAAAGGAAGTTCTGCAAACTCAAAAAGAAGCAGTTGTTTTGAAGAGGAAAGGGGTTTTTGCCTAAATAGACTACAATGACCAACCCATTTTCTGAAGTCTTGTGTTAAAAATTAAAAAGCAGATAAGATGACTAGGAAAGAGTGAGCCCACTTTGTATCTAAGAATATGAACAGCTGAGGTTGGTGATGAGTGTGGACAATCAAAAGGATTTTAAAATGGAAGGTCAAAGAAGTAAGAAAACCCTTTCTCAGAATGGAGGAAGTGATAACAAATTAAAGTAAGAAAAGGAAAGGGGTGCTACTGAACTCTCATATTACTTCTTTTTTCCTGACAAAGATTTTGGGCCTGGGAAGGATAGAAATCACAACTTGAACTATAGAAAGGACGAGAATATCTACCTATTCTAAGTGAATCTAAAGCTTTACACATGAAACATTGACATCCTTGGGAATGTAATAACTTCGGATATAATGGGCAAGTTGTGTCAGTGAACTTTTTTAAGTTTTCAATTTTAGGAATAACCTTTTGTTTTGATTTCACATATATTTCTAAAGATGCTCCTCTTTTCCTCTCCAATTCAATAAGCCATCTCTTGTAACAGAGATTTTATTTTTTCCTTTTCCCTCATTTTTATAATAGTTTTTTTAATTTTTCAAATATATGCAATGATAATTTTTAACTTTCTCCTTGTAAAACTATGTGTTGCAAATTTTTCTCCCTCACTCTCTACCTCCCTCTTCCCTTAGACAGGAAGTAATCCAATATAGATTAAACATGCACAATTCTTCTAAACATATTTCCACATTTGCTGCACAAGAAAAAATAGTTCAAAAAGGGAAGAAATGAGAAAGAGAAAAACAAGCAAGCAAACAGTAACAGTAAAAAAAAGGTGAAGACATTATGTTGTGATCCACATTCAGTATAGTCCTCTCTCTGGGTGCAGATGGCTCTCTCCATCACAAATCTATTGGAATTGTCTTGAACCATTTCATTTTTTAAAAGAACCAAGTCCATCACCATTGAGCATCACATAATCTTCTTGTTGCTGTGTACAGTGTTCTCGTGGTTCTGCTCACTTTGCTTAGCTTTATTTACACTGCTCACTTAGAGTTCCAGGTCTTTCAGAAATCATCTTGCTGATAATTTCTTATAGAACAATAATAACCAATAAGTATAAAAACAATAACCCATTACATTCATATACCATAACTTTTTCAGTCATTTCCCAACTGATGGGCATCTACTCAGTTTCCATTTCCTTGCCATAGAGAGCCAGAATTATGGACAGTATACTTGAAAGGTGTTAACTCAGTTAACTCAGAATTGATGAGACAATGGTTATCTAGTTTACATATACTTAGTACTTAGTATGGTGATATAATGGTTCTCTAGTTCACACATATTCAGTATACTGTAATGATGTGGATCCTTTTCCCTTTTTTATGATCTCTTTGGAATATAGATCCAGGAAAGACATTGCTGGCTCAAAAGCCCTTTGGACATAATAACAAAGATTTTTAAAGCAGGGAAAAGGCAGTTGAGTAAAACTAACCAAAATATTAACCATATTTGATTCTATACCCATTGTTCCCCACCCCATTCCTCCCACATCCCAATAAGAAGAGAAGATACATTTTCTAATCTCTTCTCTAGAGCATTATTATTACAGAGCATTCATTTCCATTTACATGTTTTTCCTGGTCCTTATTTCACTAAGCATTGGTTCATATGAATCTTCCCATATTTCTCTGAATTCAGCATATCCATATTTCCCTATGATACAGTTTTATGCCATTATATTTGCCATTATATTATATTAGAAACAGTTTGTTTAGCCATTCCCCACTTGGTGGACACTTTACTCTGTTTCCAATTTGCCATTTCCAAAAGAAAGTTTTAGGAAACTTTCAGTACATATAACTGTCAGTATAGACATAGGACCTTTCTAGTTTATAGGTTGTTTTTTGTGTTTTGTGTTTTGTGGTTTTTTTTTTACTCTTCTTGAAGAATATATTTAGCAATGAAATTCTGGGTCAAAGGTTACCAACATTTTTAATCAGTTTTTTAAAGCATAAATTTCAAATTACACTCTAGAATTATTGTGTCAATTGACAGTTCTACCTGTTGTCAGTGTTTCTGGAGAAAGGGAAATGTACTCAGGACTGGAAAAGAACAATTGTCCCAATTTTCAAAAAAGGAAAGGAAAGGATTTGCAAAGGATGATGAGCCTGACTTTATTTTTATGAAAAAAACTAACAGTTTATAATTACTACATATAGTTTTGATAAAATCTCTTTGTAATAAGTACCATTCTTTCCCTCATGGTATCTTCCCTTTAAAAACATTAAGGGAAGAGCAGCTAGGTGGCACAGTAGATAGAGCACCAATCCTGAAGTCAGGAGGACCTGAGTTCAAATTTGACCTCAGACACTTAACACTTCCTGGCTGTGTGACTCTGGGTAAGTCACTTAACCCTATTTGTCTCAGCAAAAAAAAAAAAAAAAAAAGAAAGAAAGAAAATGAGTCATAATGATTGTTACTTATAGCCCATATAACTACTCTTGTTCACTATTTAAAAAATAATTTCTTTTTTTGGACTTGGGATTTCATTAATTCAGGGATCCCCTGATGAGGAAAACTCTCCCAAAGCAGATCAGTACTTGTTCTGCCATTTGTAGTTTTAGAAAATTGCCTGGAGTCCTGAAAGGGTACATGATTTTCCCAGTAGTGGGACTTGAATTCAGGCCTTTCTGTTTTCCAAGCCCCACTGACTCTTTATGAAAAGGCATGTATATATCCCTTCACATTTCCTTCAGGAACCTGTACACCAGTCATCTCCTTCTTCCTAATATTCAACTTTTCCTTATCTACTGGATTTTCTCTCCTTCTTAAGGATATGTCAAGATTTCTGACATCCTTTACTTGATTTTATCACTTATTCAGGCCAATCATCCTATATTTTCGCTATAGAAAAATTTTTAAATGAATATTTTAAAAATGTTTGTTTAATAATATATTATTTTTCCAATTACATGTAAAGATGGTTTTCAATTTTCATTTTGCAAGATTTTGAATTCCAATGTTTTTTTCTTCTCTCCCTTATCTTTCTTCCCATGCTAGCAAGCAATCTGAAGTAGGTTATACATGTCAGGTTTCAGACTTGTTTTTGCTGTCTCTATTTTTTTATGTCCCAATCCTTTATAATCTGTCCTCATCATTGTAAATAAAACTGCCTTCTCTAAAGTCAATGATGTCCTTAATTGATCAGTCCAATATCCTTTTCTCATTCATTCTTCTAGATCTCTCCTAAGTGTTTAACACTTGACCATCTCCTCTTTCTGCATACTTTCTCCTCCCTGGTTTTTGTTGGTTCTTTGGAACATTGTCCCATCATGGCTCTTTTCCCTTTTATCTGACTGACCCTTCTGGGTCTCCTTTGCATGATCAGCATCATCCATGTTCTACCCCATCATGAGAGGTGGAGGACTCTGGTCTTCTTTCTACCCTTCTCTTCTCACTGTCTTTTTCTGATCTTATCTGTTCCCATGGTTTTCACTGTGTTTGTGTTCAGATGAATCCTCCTCTCCCTCCACTGTTTTACTGCTCCCTGTCTGTCTTCATGACATCTTCACTGGGTACATGGTCTATGGATGGCACACCAGATTTGTGCTCTGGAAGACCTCTGATCCTTATTAGTTGTACAATCCCAGGTAGATCACTCAAGTTTTTCTTCTGTAAAATGAGGACTTTGGACCAGGATGGTCCCATCAACCTAAATCTATGACTTTTATGATATCAAATACAACTAATACATTGCTGGTGGAGTTGTGAAAGAATCCAGCCATTCTGGAGAGCAATCTGGAATTATGCCCAAAAAGTTATCAAACTGTGCATACCCTTTGACCCAGCAGCGCTACTACTGGGATTATATCCCAAAGAAATACTAAAGAGTGGAAAGAGACATATATGTGCCAAAATGTTTGTGGCAGCTCTTTTTGTTGTAGCTAGAAACTGGAAGATGAATGGATGTCCATCAGTTGGAGAATGGTTGGGTAAATTGTGGTATATGAAGGTTATGGAATATTATTGCTCGGTAAGAAATGACCAGCAGGAGGAATATAGAGAGGCCTGGAGAGACTTAAATCAACTGATGCTGAGTGAAATGAGCAGAACCAGAAGATCACTGTACACTTCAACAACAATACTGTATGAGGATGTATTCTGATGGAAGTGGAAATCTTCAACATAAAGAAGATCCAACTCACTTCCAGTTGATCAATGATGGACAGAGGTAGCTACACCCAGAGAAGAAACACTGGGAGGGGAATGAAAATTGTTAGCACTAATATCTGTCTGCCCAGGTTGCATGTACCTTCGGACTCTAATGTTTATTGTGCAACAAGAAAATGATATTCACACACATGTATTGTATCTAGACTATATTGTAACACATGTAAAATGCATGGTATTGCCTGTCGTCGGGGGGAGGGAATAGAGGGAGGGGGGGTAATTTGGAAAAATGAATACAAGGGATAATATTATAAAATATATATATATATATATAAAATTAAAAAAAAATTAAAAAAAAATGATATCAAATACAAACCTCGGTCTCTTTTCCCTTAAATCCACCCTTCCACTACCATTTTCCCAGCTGTACAGCTTGAAGTCATCCTAGACCTGTCAAACTCCCACTTCCAAAGCCAATTTGTGGTGACTTTCTCAATATCTCTCGCACATCTCCTTTCTATTCATGTAGCCACCATGTGCACTTGGGTCCTGGACTGTTATTGGTTTCTAGTCTCTCCTTTCTTCAATCTTTTATCTATCTATCTATACAGCTGTAAGATTAATATTCCTAAAGTGTAGGAAGGAAAGAAATAGGCATTTAGTAAGTGCTATATGAGGCACTGTGCTAAGGGCTTTACAAATATCCATTCCTTCCTTCTTTCCCTAGTTTTCCCCAAATTACATGGAAAAATAATTTTTAACATTTTTATTTTTGTAATTTTTAAAGTTCCAAATTCTATCCCTTCCTCTCCTCCCCCCACTCTGAGATGGCAAGCAATCTGACATAGGTTATATATGTGCAAGCATGTAAAACATTTCCATATTAGTTATGTTATGCAAGAAAACTTGAACAAAAAAAGAGTGAAAAATTGTATGTTTCAGTCTGTATTCAGACAATATCAGGTTTATCTCTGGAAGTAGTTAGCATTTTTCATCATGAGTCCTTTGGGGTTGTCTTGGATCATTGCACTGCTGAGAAGAGGTCAATCATTCTCAGTTCTTCACTGGACAACATTACTATTACTGTGTACGATGTTTTCCTGGTTCTGCTCACTTCCATCCTCCGCTGGGCCTCCACCTCGTGGCAACCTTAGCCTCTTTAAGAAGTGGCCCAAGTGCCATCTGTTTCCAGAGGCCTTTCCTGGCTCTCCCAGCTGTTGATCTCCCTGCCTTTGCCACACTCACCAGTCATTGCATATTTATGTTGTATCTGTCCTATATTGTGTTGGGTCTTTCCAGTCGAATATAAATTCCTGGAGAACAAGGACTGCCTCCCTTTTGTCTTTTGTCTTTCTATCCTCAGTAGAGTTCCTAGAGAAGAGGAGGAACCTATGAAATGATTGTTAATTGCTTGAGCAATTGTTGGCCCTCAGGTGTTTGGTGGATTTAACTCTTCCAGTGACTTAAAAAGTAAAGCCCTATATCCCAAAGAAATACTAAAGAGGGGAAAGGGACCTGTATGTGCCAAAATGTTTGTGGCAGCTCTTTTTGTAGTGGCTAGAAACTGGAAGATGAATGGATGTCCATCAATTGGAGAATGGTTGGGTAAATTATGGTATATGAATGTTATGGAATATTATTGCTCTGTAAGAAATGACCAGCAGGACGAATACAGAGAGGCTTGGAGAGACTTGCTTGAGCTGATGCTGTGTGAAATGAGCAGAACCAGGAGATCACTATACATTTCAACAATGATACTGTATGAGGATGTATTCTGATGGAAGTGGATATCTTCAACATAAAGAAGATCCAACTCACTTCCAGTTGATCAATGATGGACAGAAATAACTACACCCAGAGAAGGAACACTGGGAGGGGAATGTAAATTGTTAGCATTACTGTCTATCTACCCAGGTTACTTATACCTTCGGAATCTAATACTTAATGTGCAACAAGAAAATTGGATTTACACACATATATTGTATCTGGGTTATATTGTAACACGTGTAAAATGTATGGGATTGCCTGTCATCTAGGGGAGGGAGTAGAGAGAGGGAGGGGAAAATTGGGAAAAATGAATACAAGGGATAATGTTATAAAAAAAATTACTCATGCATATATATTGTCAAAAATTTTATAATTATAAAATTAATTAAAAAAAATAAAAATAAAAAAATAAAGTAAAGCTCAAGGCATGAGATTTCCCCAGAGGAAAAACCCACAAAATAGGTACCAACGATGACTACTGGTCGTTCAGGACTAGACTATTCTGTCCCTGGAATAATGTTTGCAGTTATTTTAGTGATGTTCTCTCCAGCTTATGTTTCCCTATTTCTTCTTTTCCTCCTCTGGTACTTTATGAAATGTTAGCATGGTCTTGTTATAATACAGTGAGTGGAGAAAACATAGTCTTTGGGGTTAAGGGATTTGGGTTGAAATCCTGTCTCCATTGCTTGTTACCTCTGATGTTGAGCAAGATACTTAAGCTATCTGAACCTTAGTATCCTCATCTTTAAAATGGGAGGAAGGGATGTTGGATTAGAGGATTTCTTTGATCCTATGATCTCTGGGTCACCTTGGTTAAGTTATTTAATCTTCCTTAGAGTTGGTTTCTTTATTTGTAAAATAAGGGAGTTGGATTAAATGGCCTAAAACATTGAAATTTTAGGAATGTATGTAATTGGGGCAACTAGGTGGTGCAGTGGATAGAGCACCAGCCCTGAAGTCAGGAGGACCTGAGTTCAAATCTGGTCTCAGACACTTAACACTTCTTAGCTGTGGGCAAGTTATTTGACCCCATTTGCTTCAGCAAAAAAAGCAGAAAAAAGTATGCAATTTATTTTTCACTCTGAAATGAAGTCATTATTCATTATTAATAAAAAAGATCATCAACAGCATTCTGATAATCAATATAAAATCCTTTTCACAGATACTGTTCTTTTCAAGAAAGTTTTTTTAAATAAGTCTTTACTGATATTTTCTGTTTCTTGCATCATCATAGATATTCCTCCTATTCTTCCTCCCAGAGAGCCATTCTATCTAACAAGTTGTCCATTCTATCTAACAAGTTGTATTCTTTTTAGAGAGAGAGAAAAAGGCAACATAACATGCAATGTATGGCCTCTGTAGACTTCCTCTCTCCACAAAGGAGTAGATTGAAGGTGTTTTCTCATATCCCATTTGATTTTTTTTATAAGGGAATTGGGGTTAACTGACTTGCCCAGAGTCGCACAGCTCATAAGTATTAAGTGTCTGAGGTCTGACTTGCACTCAGGTTCTCTTGACTAAGGCCAGTGCTTTATCCACTGCACCATCTAATTGGTCCCCTCCATTTGTTCTTATAACTTTGTTACATTTATTTATTTATTTTTTTGTCTTTCCATTTATTATTGTGGTAGTTATTGTGTATGTTATTCTTTGGGTTCTGCTTACTTCATTTTGCATTAATTCATAGAGATATTTCCACAGTTCTCTACATTTTCATCACATACCATGTCTTTCAGCATAATATTCCATTACATTCATGCACCACAATTTGTTTAGCCATTTCCCAACTAATAGGCATCTACTATATAAGTATAATACAAAAACTATAAATTAGCTATAAACATTTCAGAGTATCTGAGGACTTTTTTTCTTATTGATGACATTCTCTTATATTTACTTTCCTATTCAATGTGAGTACCAGTTCCTTCAGAGTGACCATTGGACACTGCATTTTTATTTAGGAGTGGGAATGAGGGGTATCCCTTCTAGCAATCTATGAATCTAACATTACTTCTAATTTTGGAAGGGTACAACAGGATAACCTCTCACTCTGGCAACAACTTTTTCTGAAACCTACCCCTATAACCAGAAGGTTGTCTTGCTATCTAGTATGGATTTGCTCTCCACAACCTAGCTTCAGATAGCCTCTAGCAAATTTTAATTAGTTGCCTTTTTTTAAAAAAAAAGTAATTTGTATTTGACCATTTTTAAAAACTTAAGGGGCCAAATGTTAATGTTCATCTTTTTGCTCCTTAATGCTCATATATTACCTGAGAAGTTTAATGAAAATATAACTTGCTAATACTATACAAAGTCCATAATAATCTTTTGAAGCAGGGAATGATTCATTTAAGTTTTAGCATGGAGTCTTTAAATTAGACCTGTTGTAAGCTGATAGCAGCTCTGAAAGCTGCATCAATTTAAAATTTCCCTGAAATTTGATCCCACTTAATGTTACAAAGGCCCAACCTTCACCAGAGCACCTGCTTTTAGTCTTGAATTCCATTTGTCCTCTGGGATCACTGTTTCAATCACTAAGGACTAATAAATAAAGAAAGTACATACGTTCAACCATGGAAATTAAGAAAAGTGGAACAAAGTTTTTTATTTTTTAATTTTTAAAAATTTGTGTATGAATTTAATGTGAAATATGTACTTCAGGTATTTTTGTAAAATGTGAAAACTCAATTGTAGATCCAGATCATTGTCAATGCATTTTCTAACACACACACACACACACACACAGGACTAGTTCTAATGAAATCTAGAGCTATATAATAAGTATTTTTTATCTACTTAGTTTTCCTTTGTGGATAGCTAAGTCAAATTCCTTTGAGGGAATACAGGTACAATTTAGGAGGTCTTCATGTGTTTTTAGGCTTGATACAATTATCACAATGTCATTCAAAAATAAAAACACCCTGCAATTTAGATTTTTCTGCCTTTTGAATTCTGTACTGTATATGATAATGAAAAAGAGAAAGAATATGGGCCAAATTATTTTTGGAAAATTACACATTTAATAACCCCAAACTTCTTCCCAAAACAAATTTCTGTTGTAACAATAATATCTTTTGTGGATACTTTACAGCTCTGACATGTGGAATATCACTCAGATAAATTAAGTTGATGGTCATCTAAAGGGTGATGGAGAAGCAAGTGACACGTATGAGTAAATGGAGATGTATTATCAATCAAGAAGTACATGAGGGGACCTACATAAGTGATCTCTTCAGAGATGAATAACTGGAAAAGCAATAAGTGTCAAGAAAACTAAAGGGAGCCTTCCTCTCTACACCCCCACACCTGACCTCAAGCTTTTGAGTAAACTGCTTTTGGAGGATTTACTTGTGGAACTGAACAAAAGTCCAGGGATTACAGAGCCAGGATAAATCTATTAAAGCATAGAGACTCAATGGAAGTGACTGTTGTGATTCCAGATCTTTTTAATCTTTATTGTTCTTACCTTTTAAACCTCTGATAGTGATAATGAGGCATTGGACCCACAGAAAATTGTACTGAAGAATCACAAAGAAAAGACTCGAGAAGTAAAAGATTTACCTTTTTCCAATTCTCACCACCCAGTTCCAACTGCCTTAAACTTTTTGTTCCAAAATATTCCATCCCTTGGCCTCCCTCACCCTACCCTGTAGCAGTGGGGGATGTCAGGAGTTCTTCCATTTTGACTAGAATAAATTTGTGTATGATGATAGAGCTGACATGATTAATAAGCAAAATTAAGTCAAGCTGAATAGTCATTACTTGAGTGCTTAATACTTCTTGAAATCTGGAAGCTAGGAAAATGTAGAGGCAGTTAGGTAGAATGGAGAATATAGTGCTGGACCTAGAATCAGTGAAATTACCAAGTTCAAACCTTGCTTCAGATCATTATGAATTGTATGACCACGGGTCACTTAGATTGTAAGCTCCTTGAGGCAAGGACTGTCTTTTGCTTCAAGGACTTAGTATTGAGCCTGGCACATAGTAGGCACTTAATAAATGTTTGTTGATTGACTGACTTAAAGTATTTGCTTCAGTTTCCTTATCTGTAAAATAGGGGATGATAACAGTCCCTGCTTGTCAAAAGGATCAAATAAGACATTTATAAAGCACATTGCAAACCTTAAAGCACTATATAAATGCTAGTCAATCCCAGCTTCTTCCCATCTACCCAAAAAAGAAACCTAAAACTTCCTTTTTAGTATAAAAATATCCAGTAGGGGAAGTTAACCCTAGCAAATGAATTACAGAATAAGTCTTCCTGTCATAATTACCAATTATATGGAAAGCATTTTTCTAGACACTTAGCATACAAAGATTTGACAGTAAAAGTCTTCAAAGATTTTATAATCTGGTGGCATATATGTCTAATGTCTATATATATCTCTGTATGTCTCTATAGATACATATATGTATACACAAACAGAATTTGTATAAGGCTTTAAGGACACATGTATTATTTCATTTGATCTTCACAATAATCCTGGGAGATAGATACTGTTATTAACCTACCATTTTACAGATGAGGAAACTGAGGTAAATAGAAATTAAATGACATGCCCATAGTCACACAGCTAGTGAGAGTCTGAGGCTACATTTGAACCCAGGTCTTTCTGACTCCAGGCTGAGCACTCTATGCACTATGGCACCACCTAGCTTTTGGGATAGGGATTCCCTTGTAGATAGTGATGTTCTCTTGATGACAGGAGATGACAAAATTATAGATGGCAATATGTTAACTGCACTAAGGCCCAGAACATTTCAAAGCTCCCTCGGGTCCATCACCACTCTAATTCAGTCTGACTATCTTTTGGGGAAAGATTATTGTCCAGCTATGAAATTGGAACATTAGCCCATAGAGCTGGTCCATTAATATATTTATCTTACATATCACAGCTAGATAATTAACTAGATCTAGAATTGAATAAAAGGAAAAAAACAGGATGGGAAACTGTATATTGCTTTTAAGAACTCAAGCTTCTTTGTAAAGAAATTTGGAACTATGCCCAAAAGGTTATGAAACTGTACATATCCTTTAAGCAATACTACTACTAGGTTTGTATCCCTAAGAGATTAAAAAAAGGGAAAAAGGATACATATGTACAAAAATATTTGTAACAGCTCTTTTCTGGTGGCCAGGAATTGGAAATTTAGAGGATTGTCCATCAATTGGGGAATGGCTACACAAACTTGCTATATTATTGTGATGAAAAACAATCAGTTATGAGCTAGATACTCTCAGAAAAACCTGAAAAATCTTACATGAACTAATGAAAGGTAAAGTTACAAGAACCAAGAGAAACACTGTACACAGTATTGTAAGGATGATCAACTGTGAATGAATTAGATAGGATTTATGATGAAAAATGCTATCCTTCCCCAGAGGAAAAACTGATGGAGTATGAATACAGATCAGAACACACTTTAACATTTTTTTTCTTGGAGTGTTTTCTTTTTTGGTCTGTAGTTTCTATTACAACATAACTAATATGGAAATGTGTTTTGCATCACTGCACATGTATAACCTATATCAAATTGCCTGATTTCTCAATGGGAAAAGGAGGGAGATAATTTGGAACTTGAAATTTTTTTTAAAACAAATGTTAAAAATTGTTTTTACATGTTATTGAGGGAAAATAAAATAATAATTTTTATATAAATAAAATAATATATATAAATATATTTATATATATTTTATATAAAATTTATATAAATAAATATATAAATATATAATATATAAAATTTATATATATTTTATATAAAATTTATATAAATAAAATAATCTATCAGTAAAACTCTCTTAAATCCACCAGAAAAAATCAGAATCTATTTAGGCATTCTTCTATGTGAACATGAATCAACTTATGACCAGTACTACCCTTAAGTCTCTAAAGTTAACCTTGAGGGATTGGGGGTGTCTTTTCTACTGCCAGGACTCATGAACCCTTACCAATCATCTCTACCTTCATGACTACCAGATAATATTAATTAAACCAGCCAGGCTTAATTAGTTTTTAGAAAGTGACATTTTACTAAAGTGCTACAGTAAGAACAGTCGGTACAAAATATCTTCCCCAAAGTCCATGCCCTACTTTCCCACCAGTATGTGCAAAGTCCAGAGGAAAATGAGCTCAAGCTTGGAGAAAGCACTGTGACATGCATAGCTCGGGTCCAGTTGCCTGGATCTGGATCTAGAGATGCAGTTCCAAGGGAGGATGCTAGGACACAGGTGGGAAGATGGGAAAACCCAAATCCTGTGGACCTGGTGAAGCACCTTTGGCCAAACTCACACTTTCCTCCCTCCTCCCAAGTGACTAGCCAGATGCTTAGTTAGAATTTCTCTTTGCCAGTTTGCCACTTGTTCGGATTTTTTTTTTTTTAATTAGTTCCAGTATTTATAGAGGAGGAGGAAATCAAGTTTCTTTAAGCAATCCCAACATACTTTCCTCTACAACATCTAATTCTCATAATAATAATAATTAACATTTACATAGCACTCACTATATGCCAGGCATAGTGCTTTATAATAGTTTTCAAATTTAAAGTATTAATTTATTGGTCATGTTCATGCCTGGCTAAAGTATCAGAGTATAGTACCTTTTCACTTTAAGTGGGATGGAATAATTGATCCACAGACTCAATGACACTCTGCTCTTTTATATTATAATAAAGCAAATTACCCAGAAAGAATTGTGTAGGGAGAAGTAGCATAAATGATTTTGTCAAATAAAATTATGACTAGAAAAGAAGATAAGCAGTAATCTATCCCTAGAGCTCACATGCTCCACTGTTCTCGATGTCACAAAATCTAGAGTGAGGTTCCTGGGATCCATGGACTTCATCTGTGGGATCTGTGAATAGTTTTCAGAAAGGAATTTTAGCTTCATTTTCACTCACTTCTAACTAAAATTTAGCTTTTCCTCTAAATAGGCAATAAATCATTATTTTAAGAAGAAGTCCAAAGAAGTCCAGGATACAAAAAAGACTAAGAACCTTTGATGTGGGGGAAGGCCCCCACATTTCCCGAGTGGATTTCCTGAGAAAAACTAACAGGAACACATGGACCAGATTCACAGAGTGAAAAGATGTGCTGTGATGTATGCAACTAGTGAGAGAATTTGTCTTACTAATGACATGATTGATTGGAGGAGGAACCTGTGCAATGCTGGCCAAATATCTTCCCCACAGTATCTGTACTAAGTCAGAATTAAAATAGAGAATGCTACTCCAGCAGCAAACATTTTACACATCCTGATTTAGAATAAATGGAATTAAATTTAAGGGACAATTTGAAGCAAAGGAGGAAAAAACCCATGGCCAATCCAACAATAAAACGATTTATATTTTTGGACTTTGCCGTCTTTCTGGTGCTATAAAGGTGTATAATAGGAATTCACCAGCCATGGACCTCAAGGCCAAGGATATGTTGAAAGAGCTAATGCTGGGAGTTTGTCATCTGCACTACTCTCAATTGAATGCTGACTTAAAGAAACAGAGGCTGGAGGATTTGGAGAACTCAGTTTTCCCCCACTACTACCTGTATCTCCTTAGCTATGGCTGACAAAAAACAAGGACTGCTAACAATCCAGGGTGGTTTGAGTAATCTCACCTAAATTCTTCAGTATTTAGAGAGAGAGAATTGAGAGGAAGTTGTAGTATTATATTTATTGTCTTTACATCCCCTGTACCTAACTTAGTGTCTGGCACAAAGTAGGCCCTCAGAAATGCTTGTTGAGTTGAAGGAAGAGTACTCTTTCAGGTGCAGGATATTAAAGGGGGAAAGAAGACCAAGTATTTATTAAATCTGTTAAGTGCCAGAAGGAAATGGCAAATCATTCCAATAGCTTTGCCAAGAAAACCTAGGAAGAATCAGAATGACTGGAAAACAACAGCCATAATAGTGAGACAATGTGCTAAACTTTACAAATATTACTTCATGGGATTCTTACAACAACCCTGGCAAATAGGTACATTATTCATCCCATTTTACAGTTGAGGACATTGAGGCAGATGTTAAATGACTTGGCCAGAGTCACGTAGCTATTAAGTGTTTGGATTTGAATTCAGATCTTCTTGGTTTTAGGCACAGTACTCTATCCACTGCATTACCTAGGACAACAAGATATATAATTACTACATTCACAAATCTAAAGTTCATGACTAGGATTTTGTTTTAATTTAGAGAACAATAACTACTCCTTCGGCAAGCTCATGTGTGACCAGAAGCTGGTAGTAGGAGTGGTGGGTGCTAAAGAGACTCCAGTGAGAGGAAGGTCCTAGTGGAACCCTGCATCATCACACTGCTATAGGACACCTCCCAGACAGGGCCACATTCGAGGCTTTCTTCTTAGAGCTAATGAGGGCTGCACTCAGTGACACAAGAAATTTTGTTTCAGAAGAGGATTTTGGTTTAGTTTTAGGGCAATACTTGGCACCAGCTACAAAACAGAAAGAATCAAGCTTGGATTAGCCAGTAATGGACCTTCCCGTCTAGCTCTGTCTCTGATGGAGAATTTATAAAGACCTTTGGGAGATGATCACTTCTCGAAATATGCAGTTTGATTTCTGAGTATTCTGTTTTATGTTCACTTTGATCCTTCAATAAAACCTTTCTTTCATTTTGTGAACTCTATTTGTGAGGAGATAGTATCCTGGATGATAATAGATAATGAATTTTCTGGCTGGAGGCCATGAATCAGAGAGATGAAAACTGTGCCCCATTGTGAATCTGGGCCCTTTTGAAATTCTCTTATACATAGATATATGTCTATAGATAGTTATAGTTTTAGCATCAAAATGCCACACTTATATCAAGGCCTTCATGCTACTATTGGAAGTAGTAATGGAGATTTTGATTGTTACCCAACTTTTCTTGAAATCAGTCTGAGATAATGCCCACTGATTAAGCCAGGCAAAGTCTCACCAGTGCCTGGCTATTGGCCAACATTACCAGGAAAATTCTCTATAGCTCTAATGTATCTAATATATATATATATTAATATAATAACATATAGCTCTAATATATAAAATAGCTCTAGTAACTACTTTTTAATTAATGCTTTATATTTTCAAAACATATGCATAGATAATTTTCAACATTTATCCTGGCAAAACCTTGTGTTCCAAATTTTTTCTCCCTCCTTTCCCTCCACCCCTTTCCTAGATGGCAAGTAATCCAATATATGTTAAACATGTGAAATCTTTCTACACATATCTCTACAATTATCAAGTTGCACAAGAAAAATCAGATCAAAAAGGAAAAACAATGAGAAAGAAAACAAAATGCATGCATACTACCAAAAAAAAAGTGAAAACATTGTTGTGGTCCACTCTTAGCCCCCAAAGTCCTCTCTCTCTGGATGCAGATGGGTCTCTCCATCCCAAGTCTATCAGAACTGGCCTGGATCACCTACTAGAGCTTTTCAGCTACAGGGAACACATAAAAAGCTGAAGGCTGAACTTCAGCCACAATGAAAATCCTGGGTCTTCCAACACTGCTTATAGGGCCAATTCCACATTTTCTATGGCATCTGAGGTAATTCTCACAACAGTGTTCAAAATCCATTGATAAATAAAATCTAGGGAGAGGTTATATCCATTAGGCAGAGTATGATTCATCCCAAATTTCACTGTTGTGAAAGAATCTGTTAGAGTACCCTAACATGGCAGTATTTCAGAGATCTAAGTTTTGGATATAACCAGATAATCATGGGATTTCAATTCCAATATCTCGAAAATTTCTATTATATCACAGTCATAGATTTAGAGCTCAAAGAAGGTGTCTTACTCACACCTTTAGTCCAGTCCTCTCAGTTTGCAGATAGGCAAATGGAGGTACCAAGAGGTAAAAGTGACTTGCCCAGAATCACATAACAAATAAGTATCTGAGGTGAGATTTGAGATCAAATCTTCTTTTTCAAGTTTGGTGCTCTATCAGTTGTATCATACCATCTCTTTCCAATGTTCTCTGGGAAGGATTAGTCAGGTATTTTCTGATACTATATCCCAGTCCATAGGTTGAGGAGGCTGGAAGCAAAGAGGAATACAAAGGTAGCATTCAAATCACTTAACTGGTGTAGGAATATAACTCACTTCTTTGATACCTGAAAAGAGAAAATGTTTTAGTCAGACAGGCATTAATTTTAAACCTTTCTTTGCTATATAGAAACAAAGAATTTTTATCTATTTGATGGCACAATCCTCAAAGAAGGAGATAACCTATTTTTTATTCTGTTTTCTCCAAAATTCTCCAAAGTATTTTATATTTTTAAATGTTATATCCTTTACAACAATCTCAACCTCTTGGAGAAAGAAATGAAGGGAGAAGAGGGAAAAGGGAAGAGAACAAGCACCTATTTAATTAGTTGCTTAATTAAGCACCTACTATGTACTGTTTTAAATTTTGAACAGTTTACAATTATCTCATTTGATCCTTACAACAACTCAGGGAGATAAATACTATTATTATCCCCATTTTACAGTTGAAGAAACTGAGGCAGATAGCAGTTAAATGACTTTCCCAAGTCACACAGCTAATAAGTGTCTGGGTCCACATGGGAACCCATGACTCTAAGCTCAGCACTCACTTTACCACCTAGCTGCCTCATCAGCAAATAGGTAAAGATGAATTCCCTTGATGGAAGACCTTCAGAAGGCCATGACAGTTTTTAAAATGGTTCTGTTGGTCACAGTATAGCATATGACCCAGAATCACTGATGGTCTTCATCCAGGAGACAACTGACTTACTCTCAGTGGAAGGTATGCTCTTGGATATGTTTTTCTGGTAATGTCCCCAATATCCCTTAAGGTTAAATAGCAACATTTGCAGGATGGTTGATTGAAGTGGAAAGCTTAAGTCATTGACCCACACCAGCAACCTAAACCCATGATGCTAATATTATTATTAGTATTCTCTAACCAAACAAATCAGCTATAGAAATATTAGAATTAAAAGCAAACAAAACCAAAAATTTGACAAAAGTACAGAAAATTTTATATGACCATTACATTTTTTAAAAAAAAAGTATAATTATCTCATTGAGTCAAGAGAAAAGGAGAGGTGCTGGCTTTAACAAATGCTTACTGGGCTGAAGGGGCAGGCATTTATAGCTTTACCAATTCCACTCAAGCAATGGAAGATAATGGCAGGGGTGAGAGTTTAGAAAAAGAAGGAACAGAATTGCTCTGACATTCCTCATCCAGACCATTGGAGTGACAACTTGCTGTATGGAAGGATAATAATAATACAGCTCTGGGCAATATTGAGTTACTAGGCAACTGTGTCTGTAAGCTTTAGCCAAGGAATTTCCTACAAGTGCTAGTAGAAAACTCCAGGAAACTTTAATGATCTGAAACTCACAACGAGCAGAAAGAATATTAGATTAAGAGTAAAGAGATCCATGTTCTATTCCCAGATGCTAATTCATTGTGAAATGTGGGTAAGTTACTTAAATTCTCTGTACCATAATTTTCTCAGCTATAAAAGAAGGCAGTTGGGCTAAATGATCTCTAAAGTCATCTCTGGGTCTGAAATTATATTATTTTTAGTAAAGCTGTGAATGAAAGATATAGTCACTCACTTAAAAAAACAAGCCATTCAAGTCTTTAAACTAATGGGTTTATTCAGCCAGAGGGTAATGGTGATCCCTCAAAGGTAGGGCTTTAATGTGGGGATCTTTGGAGGGAAAGAAATATTGGAGGGTCATATAGTCAAGAGCTTTTTTTTTTCATTTGCCATGAGCTACTCACTAGGTGCACTTTGTATAAATTGCTGAGCGTTTAGGGGTTCAAATCTGGCCTCAGATACTTACTAGCTATGTGACCGTGGGCAAGCCACAACCCTATTTGCCTTAGTTTTCTTCTCTGTAAAATGACAGGGAGAAGGAAATGGTAAATCACTCCAATATCCTTGTTAAGAAAATCGCAAATGGGGTCATGGAGAGAGAGACACAATATGAACAATTCATATTCCACTTTACCTGATTGTTTTCTTCTGTAAACAAAAATTCCCAAACCAATCAGGAATAAGACAGTGACAGTAAACCCAGAAATAATTTCCACAAATGGAGAAATGGTCTTTGGCTCTGAAATGAAAACAAACAAAAGAAGAAAATCGAGGGTCCCCTTACAAACACTTGGAATTTTTCTTGTGCCTATCAGAAAAATCAAGATTATTCCTCTCGTGTTATTCTTTCACTATCATTTTTTCCTTGTAGGCCAATAAAATTAGAAGAAATTTTGTACAGCATTGGCTTGAAAACAATATTCCATTTTCCCTCTAGCAGCCCAGGATCTTCTCCCTAAGAAATCTCACTATATCCTTACCAACTGGCACATGGAGGACTTTAAGGAAGTCATTATGTTCCACCTGGCAGGAATAATGGTCTTTACTTTGAGGATCAATCTCTATTGATATCCAGGTCTGATAGGTTCCATCCCCACTGGGAAGAATATCTCCATATTCAATTTCTTGGATTATTAATTCCCCATTTTTTATCCAGGTCATGGTGATCTCTGGGGGATAGAAACCGTAGGCTCTGCAGATGAGAGTTGTAATCCCAGTAGATGACTTTTTGCAGCTTCCTCTGAGTATTGGGTTTTCTGAAAAGAAAAAAGAAACAATTTGAAAAGAGAGGCGGTTTTCTTCCTTTTGCTGATTCTAAACATTCAACTATCTCTCATCCATTCTTCATCAGCTTTTAGACTATTATATCAAAGGAAATACATCACTAGCAAGGACCCTAAACCAAGGTAAAATGGCATCAAACATTTGCCTGCTTAGTAATGATAACTCCCATTTTTATAGTGCTTTAAGGTTTACAAAGAATGCCCTTCCTACTAATCCCAAACCTACTCTGAAAGCTCTGTGTCCCAGAAGCTGGGACTCAGATTCTTTAACCAAAGGACCAATATAATGTGGCTATTTACATTTGAAAAGTCCTTGATAAATATTACAAAACTTCATTACACTTCATAAAATATGTGTTAAGGGACTGTTATGTTACTAAGATAGCATGATTGAAAAAATCATTTTTATAAGAAAGGTATAAAAAAGCAGGAGGGTCTCTAAAGGGGAAGGACTGCTTGAGGCAAGTAGTGCTCATAAGTAAAATACTGGAGAGGAGGGAAAGGGAAAAAGGAAAGAGAAAAGTATAATTTGGGGTTAATATGATGGCAGGAAATATAGAATTAGTAGTTTTAACTATAAATGTGAATGGGGTGAACTCTCCCATAAAACATAAGCGGATAGCGACTGGAATAAAAGCCAGAATCCTAAAATATGTTGTTTACAACAAACACATTTAAAGCAGAGTGATACATACAAAGTAAAGGTAAAAGGCTGGAGCAGAATCTATTATACTTCAGGTTAAGTAAAAAAAAAAGCAGGGGTAGCTATCCTGATCTCAGATCAAGCAAAAGCAAATATTGGTCTAATCAAAAGAGATAAGGAAGGAAACTATGTCTTGCTAAAGGGTAGCATAGATAATCAAGAATATCAATATTAAACATATATGCACCATGGTGCAACATTTAATTCCTAAAGGAGAAGGTAAGAGAGTTGCAAGAAGAAATAGATAGCAAAATTATAATAGTGGGAGATCTCAACCTTGCTCTCTCAGAATTAGCTAAATAAAACCATAAAATAAATAAGAAAGAAGTTAAAAAGTTAAAAATATGATAAATCTTTGGAGAAAATTGAATGGAGACAGAAAGGAGTACATTTTCTTTTCAGAAGTTCATGGAACCTATACAAAAATTGACCATATATTAGGACATAAAGACCTCAAAATCAAATCTAGAAAGGCAGAAATAGTAAATGCATTTTTTTCAGATCAATAAAAATTATGTTCAATAAAAGACCAGGGGAAAAAAGACCAAAAAGTAATTAGAAACTAAATAATTTCATCCTAAAGAATGAATGGGGGAAACAGCAAATCATATGCACAATCAGTAACTCCATCCAAGAGAATGACAATAATGAGACAACATACCAAAATCTGTGAGATGCAGCCAAAGCTGTAATAAGGGAAATTTTATATTTCTAGATGCTTACTTGCATAAAATAGAGAAAGAGAAAATCGATGAATTGGGATTGTAACTAAAGAGCTAGAAAAAGGACAAATTAAAAAACCCCAAACAAATACCGAACTTGAAATTCTAAAAATAAAAGGAGAGATCAATAAAATTGAAACTAAAGAAACTAAGAGTTGGTTTTATGAAAAAACTGTGCACATCCTTTGATCCAGCAGTGTTTCTACTGGGATTATATCCCAGAGATCTTAAAGGAGGGAAAGGGACACACATGTGCAAAAGTGTTTGTGGTAGCTATCTTTGTAGTGGCAAGAATCTGGAAATGGAATGGATTGCCCATCAGTTGGAGAATGGCTGAATAAGTTATGGTATATGAATGTTATGGAATATTACGGTTCTGTAAGAAACAATCAGCAGAATGATTTCAGAGAGGCCTAGAGAGACTTACATGAACTGATACTAAGTGAAATGAACAGAACCAGATCACTGTACACTGCAATAACAAGACTATACAACAATCAATTCTGATGGTTCTCTTCAACAATGAGATGATTCAAACCAGTTTCACTTGTTCAGTAACAAAGACAGCCATCTATACCCAGAGAGAGGGAACTGAGTGTGGAACACAACATAGCATTCTCACTCTTTCTGTTGTTAATTGCTTGTATTTTGTTTTCTTTCTCAGTTTTTCTTTTTCTTCTTTCTTGATCTGATTTTTCTTGTGCAGCAAGATAATTGTATAAATATATACATATATATATATATATATATATATATATATATGATTTAACATGTATTTCAACATATTTAACATGTATTGGATTACCTGTTAGCTAGGGGAAGGGTGGCGGGGAAGGAGGGAAAAATTTGGAACAATAGGTTTTGCTAGGGTCAATATTAGAAAAATTATTCATGCATAGGCTTTGTAAATAAAAAGTTTTAATTTTAAAAAAGAATTTAAAAGCCATGATTCTCGATTAGATAATTAAATGACATTAAAGATATCTTCATTTAGTTCTACTCCCAAAGTATGTGCTGTGTTGTTGTAACTCAGATACAATATATAAGAAATGACTACTATGTCATTGTAGGAGATTTAAGAGATACCCAAAGATGAGACAAGTCCTACCCTCAGCGAATTTACTCTGCTGGGAGAATCTCTAATGAACTATATTGTATTGTATTGAAAGGAAAGCCTGGAGAATACATAAATGTTGTCTCAGCTGTGTGAAGTTACCCAAGAGTCATCATTCTTCATAAGAGACATGTGAGGTTCTCAAGGGGGAAAGAGTTTTGCAGACATGTAGGGAAAGTCAGCTGGTCAACATGTTTCTGATTTCCAGCTTACTTCCCTCCAAACTTCTGTGAATTTCTCTTTGAGAAAGATTGGGGCCTCTCTCAGATGAGCTCTTATGGCAAGAGAATGCATTCATCCTGTGTAGTAGTCTCCAAATTCCGTTTGTTCTCTGCTTTATTTGTCATAGTCTTTTATACAATCAGAGTTTGCCAGAAAGGGGAGAAGGCAGAGGGTTTTAGGCCCTTCCCCCTTCAAGAGAGACAACCAGGGGAAACCAGAGACTTTTTGTTCTGAACTAATCATGGTCCAGGACCCGCAGGATTTAGGGGCATTATGGATAGAATTCCAGTCTAATGTCCCATCACTCAGAGAACAGAACAGACACTTCTCTTAAGTCAGGATAGCCAGTGCCTCCTCCCCATGACCTGTTTATACCTTTAGACATCACCTATGGCCACACACATCCTATATAGATAGCACATTATCTTACATAGGTACTGTCTCTAAAATCTACTTTCACTGAAATCAGGAAAAATCCAGATGTCAAATCCATAGAGCTCCATGATTGTAGTTTGGCAGGAATGCTTATGGCTGATTTCCAAAATTATGTGGCAGAGCTCTGGTCCCCAGAGACTGAATAGTTGGCGGCGTACATAGTGTGATTTTGGCAGCAAGGAAGGGCACCCTGTCCACAAAAGGCTCTCTGTGCCTGTCTCCTGGTGCCTCAAACATCCCTTACAAGGGACAAGGTTTTTCATTTAAGGCTTAAATAAAGGCTTCAAATGAGAACCCCTTTAAAAAGGGAATCTTCATTAAACTTGTTCTTTCATCTCCTGAATTCCAGCTGACAGAAACCTCGAGCTACACTTTAAAGACCCACTGCTACTGATTTTCAGACCCTGCAAATAGCCACTTGTAGATGCTTTCCTTAAAGCAGGTTTGGGTAAAGGAGTGGAGGAAGAACACCTTTATATCCTGCCAGTGGAAGAGAGATGCAAAGGAAAGGTTTAAAGAAGAAACTGAGATTTGTTGTATGGCACAATTTGATTTGAGTCCTGCTATGTTTGGACCTCTCTCTCTTTCTCTCCCTCCTTCCTTTCTTTCTCTCTCTCTCTCTCTCTCTCTCTCTCTCTCTCTCTCTCTCTCTCTCTCTCTCTCTCTCTCTCTTCTCTTCTCTGTCTCTGTCTGTCTCTGTCTGTCTCTCTCTCTCTCTGTCTCTCTCTCTCTCTGTCTCTCTCTCTCACTCACATACATTTCTCTCTCTCACATCTCCCTACCAAAATTTTTACCACCTACTCTAATCTTTCCTTCATCAACTATATCCTTTCTATCCTTTGTTTTCTTTCTTTATAATTTAAATATTCTTATTTACCTTGAACTTAATCAACAAATGCATGTACTATGATGTATAAAGGACAAAAGAGAGTGTAAAAACACAAAACTGCAAACGTCTTCCACATAGTTTATTTTTTTTAAAGTAGCTACTAAATATACCAGAGGCAGCCAGAGGGCTTAGTAGATACAGCACCTGGTCTGAAGTCAGGTAGACCAGAATTCAAATCTAACTTCAAACACTTACTTGGTCAATCCCTAGAAGAATCTTTGCCCAAAAAAAACCCCATGAACTGTGTAATGCCGGAGAAACTGAGCAAGATAGAGATTAGAGAACAATTTAATAATTTATTTAATGGAAAGATTTACTGGGACCAAATGGATCTATGGTTTGGTCCCAGGGCTGAAAGAAACTAGAGTCTCAAAGAATGCAGCACAAAAGTCAGATACACAAGATTCTTTTATAGAGTAACAAGAACAATGACATAATGAAGAGGTACCTGGATGGGGATGACCTAATGGGGGGAGGAACCTAGGATGACAAAATGGAGGGAGCCACTCGAGAGGCTCCCGATATTTTAATAATGTTTAAAATGAATAAAGACCTTTATCCCATCAAACTTCAAGAGGGAATGACTATAGCCTAAGGTCTAAGATATAAGACCTTTATCCTAACATTAAGAGGGAATGGTTATAACCTGAGGCAGAGTAATTGAATAGGACCATTAGGGAAACTGGATAAAGACATTAAAAGAGAACTGTAGCACAACATAATTAAGAGTCAGTCACAGAAATCACTAAATTTGCCTGTAGTAATAAAATGCTGCTCTGATCCCCTCCTGAAACATCTTGTTTTCTTTTGTACTTCTTTAGGTTCTGATGAATACTTCATTTCTTTTTTACATCATTATCACTTCCCTCATAATAAGAATAATTTATTCTTAATAATAACAAGAATAATCCAACTTGCTGTCTGTGGGATCTTTGGCAAATCACTTGACCTCTCTGGGTCTCAGTTCCCTTATCCACAAAACAACAGAATTGGATTCAGTGGCTTTTTTGGTCCTTCTAACGCCCAAAAATCTATGATTCTAAAGAATCTCTATTTTCTGGTGGTTTAATTTTTTTTTTTTTTTTTTTTTTTTGCTTTCCCATGACTTGTTTCAGAGAGGACAGTAGGCCAGTCAACATTAATATTCTTCTTTTGGTAAACAAAGTCTATACAATTGATCAATGGGATGAGAATTGAGAGCTGGAAATGATTCTTAAGTGGGAAAAAATGTGCCTCTTTGAAAGTACCTTCTAGATCTGAAGACCTAGGTCTTTGTCATAAGTACATTACAAATAGTAGCTCATTTGATCATCACATGATCCTGTGAGAGAGCTGCTACTATTATCATACAGCCCATTTGATCTTCTAGGGAAGCTCAATCTGAAATGCTTTAGGGATTAAAGATCTAGGAAAAACAGAAACAGATTTCAGCCTCATACTAAGGCACTTTTAACACACTAAGACTTCTGGGCCTTTTCACATTAAATTAAATTAAAGTAGATCATTTATTATTGAAAAATGTAACCCTTTTGTTCCAGAGCTTTAAATGGATTATAATGATAGTAATGACAATAACTAGCATTTACACTGGCACCTTGAGGTTTGTGATGCACTTTATGGATATGATCCCATCTGGTCCTCACAACAACCTTGAAAGCTAGGTGCCATAATTATCCCCATTTTGAACATAAGTACAGACAAAGGTGATTAAAGGACTTGGGTGACAGGGTCCCCAAGGTCACACAGGGTCACACAGCTACTAAGTGTCTGAGGTCCCATTTGAATTCAGTTCTTCCTGACCCCAAGTTCCTAGATTTATGCATTGCACCAGCAGCCTTTGGAGAAGCTAGGGGCAATTGAAGACAAGAACTGGGTAGGAAAAAGCATGGGTGAATTATAATTTTGGTGATGGAAGGAGTTCCCACCTAGATGAGACCATAGATTCAAGTACTGAATCACTGAACTGGAATATTTAATGAAAATTAAATTATTATCAAGGAAATATTAAACTTGGTAAAGGAAGCAGATGAAAAGCCATCATTCAGGACCTAGCCTAAAAAAAACATATAGATTATGACAAGCTCAAAGACCTGTTCTAGAAAAGTTGCCTATAGGTTAAAATATAAGTAACATGAAATGATATTTTAAATGCACTAGGAGCTTATTACTTAAAGGAATTCTAAAAACTCTTTAGTAAAGTGAAGAATAATCCCCCAATTTGTCTTTTTTGTAAAACTGAATTTTCACACGTCAGGTTTGTTAGGTGAGAAGCTGAGTAGGGTCAGTCAACAAGCATTTATTAACCATAATAGATGCCAGACACTGGGTTAAGCTAAACAGAGGATAGAGTCCTGGGCCTTAAAGGCAGGACCCAGAGTTCAAATCCAGCGTCAGACTAGCTGAGTGAGCCCAGACAAATCACAAATTTAATTTCCTCATCTGTAAAATGGTGGTGATATTAGCCCCTACCTCCCAGGACTGATGTGAGGATCAAATGAGATCATATTTATGAGGGGCTGAGCACAGTGCCTTGCATATAAAAGGTGTTTAATAGAGGCTTATTGGTTCCCTTCTCTTCCTTCTCTGTCTCTCCATCCCCAAGCACAAGGGATAAAAGGAAAGGCAAAAAGAGTCTCTGTTCTTAAAGAACTTATATTGGGCAGATATGTTAATAGATACATACATAATATGTACATAGCCTGAGAGGACCGGGATTAATAGTGGAAAGGTATGAGAAGGGGTCCGGCTGAGCTGAGTCTAGAAGGAAACCAGGAAAACTCAAGGGAAGGAAGCAGAGCACTCCCCAACAAAGGCTGGGGACCCAGTGTCCTTTTCAAGACACTTCAAGCAGGCCCCATATTGGAATCTGTGGAGATGAGTGAAGTGTCCCACATCTGGACAACTAAGAAGGAGCCAAGTTATGAAATGCTCCAAAGGTCAAACTGAGCTTATATTTGATCTAGAAAGTAAGAGGAAGTCACTAAAACTTAAATGACAGAGGGCTGACCAGGTAGACCTACTTATTAGAAAAATAACCATCCAAAACCTACAGACCCAAAATCCCTTAATTGATAAGGAGTCAAAGAATATGAAGGATGGCTGGTGGCACAGTGCATAGAACACCAGGCCTGGAATAAGGAAGATTCAACTTCCCAAGTTCAAATCTGGCCTTATACTCTTCATGGTTGAGTGAGTTTTTTAACTCTTGCCTTAGTTTCCTCATTTGTAAAATGAACTGAAGAAGGAAATGTATCCTTGTGTCCTGTATGTTTTTTCAAGAAAACCCCAAATAGTGTCACAAAGAGTTGGACACATCTGAAGAGTAATAAAGAATATGAACCAGAAGTTCCCAAAAGAAGAATTGCAAAGTATTAACTAACAAATGAATGTTGTAAATCACTTATAATAAGAGAAATGCAGAACAAAACAACTGTAAGATCAATGCAGCAAAAGAGGGAATAGTCATTTTAGGGAGGTTGTGAGACGATAAGCACATCAGTGCATTTGTTGGTGGAGCTCAGAAGTAGTAAACCACTTTGGAAAACTGTAATATTCTTCTCTAAAATGTAATCTTCTCTTGTTGAGGTTTCCTTGAGGGGCTTCTGGAGGCAGCCTTCGTTTCAGTTCCGTAATCACCACAAGTGCATCCAGGAGTTAAGTCCAAATCCTTTATTGTCTCTTTCAAAGTCCTGTCTCCTTTCCTGGGGTCCGGTTAGCTTTCTTAGAGGCCTTCTATAGTCTTGGCTCCAACAGCTTGAGTCTGGCTTCTGAATCTCCCCGACTGAATCCTGGTTGAGGCTCCTAGCTTATATATGCTCTCTTAAAGGTGTGAATCTTGTAGAACTCTAGTAAATACTAAGTGCATGTACTGAACTAGAGAACTGTTAAATACCATGCTAAATAATCATTGTTTCTATCAATTCCACTGACTTAGCACCTTGTTTCAATCCTTTATTTCAAGTTCAGAGTTCTGGCCCATAACAGAAAACAATTTGAAATTATGCACGAGTGATTAAAAAGTTCATGTGCTTTGACTCAAAGATTCCACTACCAAGCATTCACATCAAGGGGTTAACTAATTAAAAAGAAAGTCTATCTTTATACCAAAGTATTTATAGCATCACAAAAAAACTGAAAGTAAAGTAGATTTCCATCAATTAGAGAATGACTAAATAAATTTACTCTGGGCAAATCACTTAACTCCTTTTTGCCTCAGTTCCTTATCTGTTAAATGGGTTCACAATGGAGAAGGTAATGGCAAACCATTTTGTCAAGAAAACCCCAAGGATTTTATCCATGGGATAGCATAGAATTGGAGATGACTGAATGACAACAAACAGATTGTGGTACTTTACTGTAATGGAATATTATTGTTCTACAAGCAATGATGGATATGATGAATACAGAAAAGCCTTGACTTAGAATTAATACAAAGTGAAGTAAGCAAAAGTAAGAAAACAATGATTAAACCATTAAAAAAAAATTAATGTAGTATGACCTAGAGAAGAGACTGGAGAGGATATTTTCCCTTACTCCTTTGCAGAAATGGGTGATCCATGCATGTAGTACACTGCATATATTTTCTAACATTTTTATATATCACTTGGTTTGCTGCTTTTTTCCTTTCTTTTAAAAAAGTTCCTTCTTATGTGAACTAGCTCTCTAGGAAGGAGGTAGATAAAGGAAAATGGGGAAATTAAGAATATGTAAAAATAAAATATATCAATAAAAATGTATTTGAATAAAAGCCTTCCTACATTAGAATGAAGGATAGATTAAATAGTAGGGAGAAACTTGAATACCATTTAAAAGTCTATTGCAATAATCCAATTAAGAGATATTAGGGGCTGAATTAGGGTTATGTCTATACGAATGGAAAGAACAGGACGTAGACAGATACAGAGGTAGAAGCATACAGTGTTTGGCAATGGACTGGATATGGAGGAGGATAATAGATGGATAATAGATGATATTGAGATTGTGAGCTGAAGTGGTGGTATCCTCAATAGTAATAGGGAAAGATAATGAGTTTTGATTTGGACATGTTAAGTTTGAGATGTCAATGGAATACCTAGTTTGAGGTGCCCAAAAGACAGGTGGTATACATGATTGGCTATATAACTCAGGAGAGAGCTAGAACTAGATGGCTATAACTGGGAATCACCTGCATAGAAATGATAATTGAATGCAAGATAGGTTTCCAAGAGCACGGAAAACTTAGGTATAAGTAAGTGTTGCTAGTGACATTAATTGTGTGTTCATAAGAATACTTTTAAAAAATAATAATAGTTTTTTTATTTTTCAAAATACAAGTAAAGATAGTTTTTAACATCCACCTTTGCATAACTTTGTATTACAATTTTTTCCCTCCCTTCCTGCTTCTCTCTCCCCTTACTGCAAGTCATTCAATATATGTTACACATGTGCAATTCTTCTAAACACATTTCTACATATATCAGGTCATGAGAATATTTAACTTCTTAAGAGCTCTAAGATTATAAGTTTTATTGGTGGTAGTGAGTCATTTCAGTCATGTCTGAATCTTTATAATATCATTTAGGGTATTGGAATGTTTTACCATTTCCTTTTTTAGTCCATTTTAAAGATGTGGAACTGGGGCAAACAGGGTTAAGTGACTTGCCTATGGTCACACAGCGTGGGGCTGGTTGATTATTGTACATTTTTGAAGAGGACCAAAATATCATTGCTATGTTAGGGATTAAGGTAGCATATATCCAATTGTGACTGATCAGGCCAATATCTACCATAGGTTGAGCATAAATAGAGTCCACATGAACATCTGGACTAGAGATATCTCTAAATTTGCACATCTCATATTTCTTTTGAGCTAATGCAATTCTCTTTGTTCATAGAACAATATCTTCTTTAATGGAGGCAGTCCTTTGCCAGAATCTCCCATATGCCATAATTGATTCCAAGTTCTTCAGAGAGACCTTGAGAGGGTCCCTGTATAACGTCTTCTGACTTCCATGTGAGTGTTTGCCTTGTGTGTGATCTCCATAAAATAGTCTTTTAGGCAAACATACTTTGGACATTCAAATAACCTGGCCAGCCCATCAGAATTGCACTTCCTGAAGTAGAGTTGGAATGCTTGACAGGTCAACTCGAGAAAGGATCTCAGTGTCCAGTGCCTTAACTTGCCAGACGAAATTCAGAATCTTCTAAAACATTTCAAATGGGAATGCTTCAGTTTCCTGTTGTGGTAAATGGTCCATGTTTCACACACAAATGAGAATGAAGTTAGGAGAGCGGTTCTATAGACCTTCAGTTTGGTAGGTAGCCTAATAATTCTTTTGGAGCTTCTCAAATGCTGATCTAGCTGTGGAAATGCTTGCATCAATCTCATTATCTGTCTGTACATATCCCAAGTATTCTTATCCCCATTTGCTGTATCTGAAGATTCCACATATGTGTAGTGTTATAGTGGTTGGTGGTAAGTCCCTGTTTTCTTAGTGTTGCCAAGCAAAAATTTGCCCTAGAGGCAGAGAATTTATCCGTACTCCATTGCATCTCAGCCTCAGAGGCTGCATGGAAAATATAAACACCTGTGAACAAACATCATGCACCAATTCTCACTCCACTTTAGTTTTGGCTCATAGCCTTTTCAAGTTGAATAATTTACCATCAGTGCCATAGCTGACCTTGATGCTATTTTTCATCCTTGTTGAAAGTGTCAGACAACATTGCAGAAAATATTATATTAAAAAGCATGGGAGGAAGCACACAGCCTTATTTCACTCCACTGATGATTGGAAAAGCTTGAAAGTATTGTCTGTTATCAAGAACCTGGGTAAGTATGCCATCATGAAAATGGCATGCAATACTGACAAACTTCTCTGACTGACTGAATTTTGTCATAATTTTCCACAGACCCTCACATCTGACAGTATCAAAGGCCTTCATTAAATTGGCAAACATTGTGAAGAGACCTTTGTTCTGTTCTTGGTGTTTCTCCCGGGATTTTTGAGTTGCAAATACCACATTTACCATTCCTTGGCCCTTTCTGAAACCACAATGGCTCTTAGGTAGATGACCACCTTCTAGATAAGGATAAGCCTATTAAGGAGAACTCCAGCTGGCAATGACTAAGAGAGGGACTCCTCTGTGATTGTATCACACAGCTAGTAAATGTCTGAGGCCAGATTTAAACTCACGAAAATGAGTCTTCCTGATTCCAAATCCAGTGTTCGATCTACTTCTCCACCTAGCTTCCCTAGTATATGTTAGAAGGAGCTATTATGTCTATGGAGGAAGCTTCCATAATGAAGTTCTTCCCATAAATAAAATCACAAGCCCATAGTTTCTTCACATCAAAAGTGAAATCTACATACTGTTGGAAAACTCAAGTGTGATTTCCTTGGTGACTAAATAATACTCCAGGGATCAGAAAGAATTTGCTTCTTTCTAATAGGTATCCCAACATTACTTGGAAAAAAGGGAAGAAGAATTTTGTTTATTCTCTTTAAAGAGAAAGAAATCACTTACCTGAATGATTTAGTCAGGATGAGGGGATGCTAATTCAGAACAAAAACAACTATTTATAAGAAATGATAGACAATAGTGAAAGTCTGACTGAAGCAGAGAGTGTTAGGAGTAAGTGTGAAGTAAGCTAGAGGAAGTTGGGGGGGGGGGGCTGGGTTTGAGTTCCAGACCTCCTACTGTCTGGTTAGCTTAGTCAAGTCACCTCTTTAGTCCCAAGTTTCCTCATCTATAAAGAAGAAATTATTAATACTTGTATTATCTGCAGTATTTCTTTCAAATTACTATAAATGTGCAAATTATTAAGTCCAGGAAAGGTCAAGGAATATTAATCTAACCTCTTTTCTTTACCTGTCCGTTGGAAGCTATCTTTTCCAAAGTCCAGGAATTTCTTTAGCCAGGCAATGCATTCTGTTTCCAGCCAATTCTTCTGATAGCGTAACTCATTCAGATTGGTCTCCCAGACCTGCTTGGTTAATCTAGCCACATTATCGACAGCAATCCAAGACATTGAGTCCTTATTGAAAATGATGAAATCGTTTCCATCATACGCATACTGGAGAAATCCTGTGGTACTCCCATCCTCTAGCAACTCACAGCCAATCATCCTCTGGTAGGTGTGAAATCCTGAAATTCACAAGTGTAGTCAAGACTGGAGGAACATAAGAAAGGTATCTCATGGCTACAGTCTGAGGGGTATAGCTCAAGGGCTGTTCTGAGGGCAGATGGGACTTATAACTTCTACCAATGAAAATGTTCATTTATTTCTTTGAGGTTTGGGTTTTTTTTTTTTTTTTTTTTTGGACAAGTAATACCTATTAAACCAACTAACAAAAAGTTACATCACTGACTGAAATAAAAGCTACCAACCACTTCAAAATTTGCATGGAATACTTCAACAACAATTCTATATGATGATCAATTCTTATGGACATGGCTCTCTTCAACAATGGGAGAACCAAATCAGTTCCATTTGTTCAATAATGAAGAGAACCAGTTACACCCAGCGAAAGAACTCTGGGAAATGGGTCACACCACATAGCATTTCCAATCCCTCTATTTTTGTCCGCCTTCATTTTTTATTTCCTTTCACAGGTTAATTTTATATTATTTCAAAGTCTGATTCTTCTTGTGCAGCAAAATAACTATGGATATATATATATATATATATATATATATATATATATATATATACATATATTGTATTTAACATATACTTTAACATATTTAACATGTATTGATCCTCTTGCCATCTGGGGGAAGTGGGGAAGGAGGGGAAAAGTTGGAACAGAAGGTTTTGCAATTGTCAATGCTGAAAAATTGCCCATGTATATATCTTGTAAATAAAAAGCTATAATAAAAATAAACAAATAAATAAAATTTGCATGGAAATTATCATTTGAGTCCCCTATAATTTTGTGACGGCATATGGACAGAAGTCCAGCCATGAAGATGGAAGACATGGGTTCAAGTCCTGTCTTGGATGCTTTTGGGAACCATGTATCCCAAGGAACTCTGGATTATTAGGTGTAGGAAAGTTGCAATAGGAGGAGCTTTTACATCAGACATCTCAAGAGCAGCTAGGTGGTAAAATGCATACTGGCCCACAATCAGAAGAATTTGAGTTCAAATCTAGCCTCAGACACTTACTGGCTATGTGACCTTGAAAAAGGCACTTAACCCTGACTGCCTCCAAAAAACAAAAACAAAAGTATACACACACACACACACACACACATAGAGAAAATCCAATGAAGTACAATAAACTCTGAGGTTAGTTCTATAGAAATTATTAGTTCTACTTTTAAAAATTTCAATAGTATTTGATTTTTTCCCCAATTACATGTAAAGATAGTTTGCAGCATTCATTTTTGTAAGATTTTGAGTGTAAAATTTTTTTCTCCCTTCCTCCTATACCTCCTCCTTTTCCCCCCAGATAGCAAGCAATCTGATATAGATTATACATATATAATAATTTTTTAAAATTAATTTTATAATTATAAATTTTTTTGACAGTACATATGCATGAGTAATTTTTTTTAATAACATTATCCCTTGTATTCCTTTTTCCAAATTTTCTCCTCCCTCCCTCTCCTCCCTTCCCTAGATGACAGTCAATCCCATACATATTACATGTGTTACAGTATAACCTAGATACAATATATGTGTGTAAATCCAATTTTCTTGTTGCATGTTAAGAATTGGATTCCAAAGGTATAAGTAACGTGGGTAGATAGACAGTTGTGCTAACAATTTACATTCACTTCCCAGTGTTCCTTCTCTGGGTATAGTTGTTTCTGTTCATCATTGATCAACTGGAAGTGAGTTGGATCTTCTTTATGTTGAAGATATCCACTTCCATCAGAATATATCTTCATACAGTATTGTTGTTGAAGTGTACAGTGATCTTCTGGTTCTGCTCATTTCACTCAGCATCAGTTCATGTAAGTCTCTCCAAACCTCTCTGTATTCCTCCTGCTGGTCATTTCTTACAGAGCAATAATATTCCATAACATTCATATACCATAATTTACCCAACCATTCTCCAATTGATGGACATCCTTTCATTTTCCAGTTTCTAACCACTACAAAAAGGGCTGCCACAAACATTTTGGCACATACAAATCCCTTTCCCCTCTTTAGTATTTCTTTGGGATATAAGACCAATAGTAGCATTGCTGGGTTAAAGGGTATGCACATTTTGATAACTTTTTGGGCATAGTTCCAGATTGCTCTCCAGAATGGTTGGATTCTTTCACAACTCCATCAACAATGCATTAGTGTCCCAGTTTTCCCACATCCCCTCCAACATTCATCCTTATTTGTTCCTGTCATCTTAACCAATCTGACAGGTGTGTAGTGGTATCTCAGAGTTGTCTTAATTTGCATTTCTCTAATCAGTAGTGATTTGGAACACTCTTTCATATGAGTGGATATAGTTTCAATTTCATCATCTGAGAATTGTCTGTTCATATCCTTTGACCATTTATCAATTGGAGAACATATATAATAATTCTTTTAAACATTTCCATATTTGTTATGTTGTGAAAGAAAAATCAGAACAAAAGAAGAAAAAAACTATGTGAAAGAAAAAGCAAGCAAACAAAAAAGATGAAAATACTATGCTTCAATCTGCATTCAGTCATCGGATACAGATAGCATTTTCCATCCTCTTAAATCCATGTGTTAGTATAGTTTTTTTTAGCTAAGGAAACTAAGACTCAAAGAGGTTGTTGACTTGCCTGTGGTCAAAGATCAGAATCATGTCTTTCTGATACAAATATCAACAGCCTATATACTATGCCATGATGCTCTTATTCTATGTGTAAATAACTATAGGGAATGCAAAGAAATCATGAGATTTCCACCCTTTGAAGTTTAAAAGTTAATTCAGAGACCAAAAAAAAAAAAAAAAAAAAAAAGAAAGAAAAAGAAATCCAAATATAGGGGTGGAGCCAAGATGGCAGAATGAAGCTTTAAAAGTCATAAAATAGCCAAGAGGAGGGGAGGAGAGAGGGAGGGAGGAAGAAAGAAAGAAAGAAAGTGATAGAGAAACAAAAGAGAACCTTGACCATAAAAAGCATAAAAAGGTGACAGGAAAGACTGAAACACCAACTCAGAAAAGGACAAAGAGCATTAAATACCAATTTATAAATTCTGAAAATCAAAAGATTAATCAAATAGAAAATAAGGTAACTATTGAGCTAATTAATAAAACTAAAATTTGGTTTTATGAAAAAGCCAACAAAATAAATAACCCTTTCATTAATTTGATTAGAAAAAATAATGGAAAATTACCAGCATCAAAAATGAAAATGATAAATTTACCACCAATGAAGAAGAAATTAAAGCAATAATTAGGAGCTATTTTGCCCAACTCTATGCAAAGAAATCTGACAATCTAATTGAAATACATAAATATTTTCAAAAATATCAATTGCCCAGATTTATAGAAGAAGAAATAAAATACTTAAATAACTTCATTTTAGGAAAAAGACATTGAACAAGCCATCAATCTCCCTAATGAATATTGATGCAAATATTTTAAATAAAATATTAGCAAAGAGATTTCAATAACCTATTAACAGGAATTACAAGAATACAGGGTCAGTTTAATATTAGGAAAATTATTAGTATAACTGACTGTATCATAACAAAACTAACAGAAATAATATGATAATCTCAATAGTTTGAATTTGTTGCAGATAATAGGTCAATCAACTAGGAAAGCCCTAAGGAAATGAAACAGCTTTTGCTGAGGGTGGGGAGGAAGGGGGAGTAAAGTGGGGTCACAGGGTCTCCTCTGGGTGTTGGGAGATTTGGACCTATAGCTCAGGGTTCTGAGCAGGGAAAGTCTACTTGGGTTAGCTAACAGTAGAGGTTCTAAATTGCTTTGGAGTTGGGAGATGGGAAAGGTAATGGTTTTGGAAAGAGGATACCTTTAGGGAAATAAAGCATGTGAAGGAGGGAAGGGAAAAGACACAGAAAAAAAAAGTTGGAAGATATCAAAGACAATTTTTGTTTGCTCCATAATTTTTCTTCAGAGCTTATGCAGAAAGCAGCCAAACATATTCATACCAAAAAATAATAATAATAAAATAAATCTTGAAAAAATTCTCTAAATATGGCGCTTTCCTAAAAATCTTACTTTTTAGTTTCTACCTTCCACATTTCACATCTGAAAATGCTCTCAAAAAATCACCAGGTACCCTTAATCTCTAAATTTATTGGTCTTTTAAAAGTCTATCCTCTCAAAGCATAGTATTTTTCACCTTTTTTGTTGTTTTCTTTCTTGTGTTTTTTTTTTCCTTTTGACCTGATTTTTCTTACACAGTATGATGAATATGAAAATGTATTTAGAAGAACTGCATATTTTTAACCTATATTGGATTATTTACTGTCTGGAGGGGGGGAAGAAGGGAGGTAGAAAACTTTGGAACATGAACTTTTGCAAAGGTGAATACTGAAAACTATCTTTGCATATATTTGGAAAAATTAAAAAAAAACTATTATAATAAAAAATAAACAAAAGTCTATCCTCCTTGACTTCTCTATAACACCTGACATTGTGGATTGCATTGTGCTTCTGAATCTTTTTTCCCAAGGCACCAAACTTGCTGAATTTCCCTCTTGCTTCTACCTATTTCTGTGTTCTTCATTTGTTCCTTAGCCTCTTTCTGGGGTTTTTAAGTATATGCCATCCCAAGATTTTGTCTTCATCAATAGGTGATCTTCACACATCTTTATCTGTCACCTCTGTATGTCTTCAGTTTTTATTTCTTTCCTGAACTTCAGATCCATACCTGTCTGTCTATGAGGCTGCTTTGCTTGGTCTCTCTCAACCTCAAACTCAAGATGTGCGCCTCAAACATGCTTTCCCTTCTGACTTTACTTTTCTATGATCTTTTCACTTATGCATTATTTTTAAAATCTTGATGTTAGCTTGAAAGTCTTTGTCTTCCCCGCTTTGTCTATCTAATCTCTAACTACATGTCCCCATCAGTAACTGTCCTATGCTACTTCTCCTTTTAGAATCTGTAGTTGAAGAATGTTCTCCCAGAACAAAGGCATCATGATTTTTATTCTCCTCACCTCCAGTGTGATTGTAGTGGTTCTGCAGGACCCTCAGCTCCATTTTAAATGTCTGCTGCCAGCCCCTCAAAAGCTGAGTATACTTCTCCCAGTGATCAGATCCCAAATTCTCCGCCATCCAAGAAGCCTGGGGCATCTTCTGTCTTCTGACACTGTCATATGAAGTGATAGGATGAGAATCCACATAGCCAACTGAAATAAATTCAGGAATCCCTTGGGTAGAATCAGAGACCCCTAGGCGAAAATATCGCAGAGAATGAGTCCCTGAAGAAGCAAAAAAAGAAAGAAATCTTTATTTGTATTTTTCGATGAACCAGGCATTTGTTTTTTCTCTCTCTTGCCTTTCTCTCTCCACTAGAAAAAGAAAAAGAAAAACAAATACTTGTAATAAATATACATAGTCAAATAAAATAAATTCCCATATTGGCCATATAAACAATGGATGTCTTATTCTGCATATTTAGTCTGTCACTTCTCTCTCAGAAACTGGGAAGCATTCATCATCTGTCCTGTGAAATTGTGGTTGTCACAGTGTTGATCCTTAAGTTTTTAAGTCTTTCAAAGTTGTCTCTCTTTATACTGCTATTATTGTATAATGATTTTGCTCACTTCATTCTATATAAGTTCAAACAAGTATTCTTAGATTTCTCTAAAACTTTCTCATCATTTTTATATAGTAATCTATTACATTTATATACCATAATTTGTTTGGCTATCCCCAATTGATAGGAACCCCCACTACTTTCCAGGTCTTTGCTGCCACAAAAAAAGCTATCACAAATATTTTTGTACATATAAGACCTTAACATTTACCTCTTTCTTTTATCTTTTTTGGATACAGACCTAATAATGATATTATTCTGTCAATGAATGGGCATAGTTTAGTAGTACCTTTTTGTCATAGTCCCAAATTACTTTCAATCATTTAATTATAGTGAAGCATTTATTAAGCACCCATTATGGGCCTAGCAGTGTGCTAAGTGAAGGGAATACAAAAAGAAGTAAAAGTCAGTTATTCCTCTCAAGAACCTTACAATCTTTACCAGTATCACAGTTCTACCGATAGTGGATCAATATGCCTTTTTCCCTTCACACTTGCCATCATTTGTCATTTTATTTTTTTGGTCAACTTTGCCAATCTGATAGATGTTTATTAAAAAGAAAATATACTTAAGAGTTATAGACTATGTCCATAAAGTTGACTTTAATGTGATACTATCTAAAATTCCTGTTTTCCCATCTATATTCATAAGCCATCCAAGGATATTCGAGAGGAATAACAATAATTTCTAAAGACCAGGAACTAAATTCCCTTGTCTTTAGATTATTATCAGATTGGAACCATGATTTCACTGTTTAAGAGAACATCCAGAGAGGAACCTATTGACACAAATGCTCAGCTGTTCTGTAATGTATGGCCTTAATACCCTGAGACACAGAGAAATTAAATAACTTGCCTGCTACAGTAACACAGTGCATGTTTCAAAGACAAGACTTTAACCTAGGTCTTCCTGACAAAGGCCAGAAGCCATAATTCACCATGTTATCCTGCCTCTTTGACTGCAGATTGAGGTTCAAAAATATTGGGCAAATAAGCAGAGCCAACTTTTATTGAGTAGCTTGTGACTTGATGCTGAAGACAAAGCCAAATCCCATATTCTGTCTCCAGTCCCCCATGATCTTCACCAGATTCTTGCTGGTCTCAGAAGATCAAGAATCAACCCTGAAAATGGAAAGCAGGAAATTCCAACGTCCTGAGCACACCTAGTATGAAGAAGTCAAAGGAAGCTATGAAAAATTCAGCACCTAGAACCAAGACAAGCTTTTCTGTTCCTTTTATTCCTCCAAACCCCTTTCCTTTTACCTATCCCTCACTTTCCTTCTTCCCCTCTCCATCCCTCTATGACATCTACACGGTCAGCCAATTAAGGCCTTTCCTCTTATTCTTTCCCTCCACTCACACCACCTTATTCTGGTACATTTCAATTCTCACCTTTCAGCTTCCAGTCCCTCCTTCCTTTCTTTCATCCATCCTTCTTCATACAGATGCCAATGATATCACTGGCCTGGAATGTACTCCTTCCTCACCACTGCCTCTTAGACTCTTTAGTTTCCTTCAAAGTTCATTTCCAACAACATTTGTTACAGGAAGCCTTTCCTGACCTCCCTCTTCTTGCCTTCTACCTTCCCTCTGACTCTATTATCTTGTATTCATTCTATAGCTATACATGTGTGCATCTTGGCATTCTTCCATAAAGGTAAGCTTCTAATGTCAGGAATTGGTTCATTTAGGGCTTTTTGTGAGGGAGTGACAAGAACTGGCACTTAACAAGAGAAATTGGTCAGTCAGTAACTTACTAAGCACTATGTGCCCGGCACTGTGCTAAGTGCTGGAGATGCAAAGAGAGGTAAAAGATAGTCCCTGCCCTCAGACAGCTCACAGATTACTAGGGGAAACAACAAGCAAAGAAATATGTATAAATTAGCTATATATAGGTAAATCAGAAATAATTTAAGTGAGGAAGGACGCTAAAATTAAAAAGGGTTAGGAAAGGCTCCCAACCCAGCACTCTAGTACATGGGTAGATTCTTAAATGCTTGATTAAATAATTTGGAAAAATACAGATTTAAAAAAATGAAAAGTATCCAAATGTGTGTGTTTCTAAAGAAACAGCTTCATATAGGCTTGCATTTGTGGAGATTTTTTTACATTTATGGGAATGTGTGATCTCAATGACTTAATGTTCCTTCTAAGAATACAAACTGAAATTCACTTGTGTCTGCTCCTGCTAGATACCTCTTTTTAAAATCCTTTCAACAAGAGACACAGAACTTCACCTTCCTGATTTCCTCCTGATAGACTGACGATATGACTGGGGCATTCAGCCATCTCTTATCCTTGATGCTAGGTCTGGTTCATCTTGTTTTTCTCTCCTATGTTTTCCTTTCTTTTACTCCATTTCTCCTCTGAAGACCTTCTCTTGCAATCAAACTCATAGCCACCATGAGTGAGCTCTCCACTGCCCTGTGATACTTATTGCCAGTTTTCCCAAGACTCTTGTTTCACAGCCATGCAACAATCCATGATACCCTTTATATGGCATTTAAATATATTTTAAAAATTAAATTCTATTTAAAATGACTTAACTCTCTTTCCAGTAAGGCAGGCCATCTGGAACAGGTCAATCCTATAGGTGTCACTGGCAAAAATTGTATGTAAATTTCTAAGTGCCTGATAGCCAAGGGAAGGCTTATAGAAAATTTATAAAGTATCTGTGAGATTTCCTTTTGATTAAAAAAAGGATCATGTTGGAGGTTTTCTTAAAGCTGTGTAATTTTTTTTTTTGTTTCTTGTTTTCCAATTCTGAATTGAGAAGAAGAAGGATAATATGGAATTGAAAAGAAAAAGCAAGGCCTTTGCCCCAAGAACATGTAAGCAAGAAGTAGTCAGGGATGTTTTGTTAGAATGAAGATAGAGTAGAAGAAAACCTAATGAACAAAAAGACTCCCAAATTTGTAATAAATATGTGATCAGGCTAGCTAAGGTCACTGAAAAATCCCAAATGAAGCAAGATTCATGATGTACTCATTCTATCCCAAACTGGGAAGGGGCAAGACCAAATAGTACAGACCAGGTACTCAGTACTAAGTAAGAGTTAGTAAAAATGGTGCTTAAGGTTTATTTATACCTGGTGTCCTAAAAGTCATAGTGCTTTTTAAGTTTTAATAGATTTTTATATGTTTAAAAATAGCTTTAATAATTTTCTTTAAGCCTTTCAAGAATATCAATCAACAAATATTTAATAAGCATCAATTATATGCCAGACACTGTGCTAGTTTCTGGGTAACAAAGACAAAAGCAAAATGGTTCTTTTCCCTCTAAGATCTTAAATTCTAATGGGGGCAGGAGAAAGGATAAGATCCACATATATACTCAAAACTCAAATGGATGTATAATCTACTTGATTTGGGAGTTTCATCTAAGAAGCAGATCCTAACCCATCCATATTTGCAAATACTGTGATCTTTTTTTCCCCACTTTCTCCCAAAAGTGCCCCATTGGAAGTCCACCCAATGTGCAGGGGACCTTCCTCCCTTTATCTCTTACATCCCCAGGTATCAGTGGAGCACCTTATCCTGTTATCTTCTTGCTCTTACCCATCTTCTCTTAAGTCCTTCACTCCTGTCAGGTACCTCATTGGTTATAAGTGACAACCCATCCACAAATACCATGGCCCTCTCTATTGGCCTCTATAGGATAACTGTACTTCAGAATACTGGAGATAATGGTGTTCCCTACTGTATAACCTGATAAGGAGAGAGACTAGATTTGTGACTTCATTGGTTGAGGGAACTCAATCCCTTCTGCCCATACAGGTTGGTTTCTTCCCAGAAATGTTTAGTTTTAAAGACCTGCTTATAGTTTTGAAAGGAAAGTGGATTCTTTCAGGTCATAAAGCTTGTATATGTCAGAGATGAGAATTGAATACAGATTGTCCTTGCTTCCAGGTCAACAGATAGAATGTTAGACTTGGAGTCAAGAATACTTGAGTTCAAATCCTGCTTCAGATACTTACTAGTTTTGTGACCCCAGGCAAATCACTAATCAATTTACCTCTCAGTCCAAGAGTCTGCATTTATTAAGCACCTATGACTATTTCCTCATTTGTAAAACAGAATAATAGCACCTACCTCACAGGACTGTTATAAGGATGAAATAAAATAGCAAAAGGAAATTGCTTTGCAAACCTTAAAGCATTTCATAAATGCTAGCTGTTATTATCTACTAGGTTATACTGCTTCTCTGCCATATAGAAAGACCAATAAAAATGTTAGTACTGACAAAGAAGGACCTTTGCATTCATGGAGTGCTTTAAGTCAATAAAAGCAGTGTTGCAGTTTCCCAAAAGCACTTTTCTCCCCTATTCAAAACAGAACCCAAATCATTGTCTCATATTTATTATCCTGAATATAATTTATCCCTGATATAGAGAGTATTTATTGGACAAGCTCTTTTGGTGTCCATCAAGATACTTGTTGAAATTTGGGCAAGAGATAATCTTTATCCAGCTGATCTTGTCAGTGTGGATGGAAGCTCCTTTGAATAATCAGCCAAAGGATAGGTCTCTTCTAGAAGTTCTAAATTGATTCTGAAAATTCATAATTCTAGGAATTGATGCAATCAAACAGGAATAGCTAGAGAACCTCACTGTCTATAGGGAATCCCATCTTCTACCAGGACTCCAGATCTTCTCCACCACAATGATGAATGCCTTTGGTGAATGTGCATTTCCCTGAGGGTCATTGAACAATGTTGATATATGTTCCAAAGAATCTTGGAATATTTCAAAGTACAGATAGGAGATACCATATAAAATAATCTGTGAGATGGCATTTTGTTCTACCAAATTAAATGTCTTAATCAACAAATGATAAATACAAATGGGATCTTAAATTTTCTATATCTTTCAGCTGTGAAATGGTTAAGTTTGGTCCATTGTTGATATTGCTTATAGAGGCTTCCTTGTTCAGAGAGCAGTTTCAGTTTTTGAATGATAAAGTTGGAGCCATATTGCAGAAGGTTTAAAGGAGACTGAAAGGAGAGGAGGTGGAGATATTGAGAGTAAAAAGGTTTTCATTGTGTTTGTCTGAAAAAGGGAAGATATAGAGTGATAGCTACTGGGAACAATAGGATCTCACAAGAGTTTTTTTTTTTAAAGAATGAGAGAGACATGGGGGTATTTGTTAGCAACAAGAAAAAGAGCAATAGTTGAGGAGTGTAGAGGGCCAGAACTCTGGAGAAGTATACTTGAAACAAGGATACTTACAACAAGGTGTTAACTCAGTGGAATTGATGAGATAATGCTTCTATAGTTTACATATACTTAGTACTTAGTATGGTGATACAATGGTTCTCTAATTCACACATATTTAGTATGCTGTAATTACTTAATTATAATAGAGTATTTAAGGGCTGAGAGAACTGGGAACAGAGTCAGTCAGAATGAACAGACTATGAAGGACACAATAAAAACTTTAGACTCTATTCCTGACCATCCTCATGGTGACTAGCCTGCTGAGACCAAAGCCCATCAAAAACTAGCCCAGACATTACGGAGGAGATATTGAAGATGGAGTGCTAATCTGCTGGATAAAATAGGAGGGGGTTAGAGCATGGCCATCCAAAAGTTAGAGGATCATCAATCTGGTTGACAGTAGTAATAATCACAAAGATTATTAGTAAACAGTTGATTGTTTTCCCCTTTCTAGATAGTATTGTTTCATTTACTGTCCCAGAGCTAGAAGAAAAGATGGAAAGGTTGGGGGTGATGAGAAGGATGTTATTGTAGCAGGACAGATGGCAAAATGGCTGGATAGGAGGATATCCTGATGGATAGATAGAGGGTTAAGGTTTCAAGCCTGGTCTGGGGCTTTTTAGATATGGAATTTTCATTCACTCACCCACCCACCCACCCACTCCCCTATCAGGACAAGCCAACCTCAGGATAGAGCTCCAAAGAATGGCTCTCTTCCTTCATAAGAGGTCTTATGGGAAAGTGCAAAGACAGGTTTATAAGAGGGGCAAGTCCTGGAATTGGAAGCCCTAGGTTTGAGTCCTGCATTTCTACTCCCATGACTCTGGAAAAAGTCATTTTACCCTTCTGAAGGCATATCCACACATGGAAAATGGATATCATACTTTTTGTTATCAGCTCACAGACTTGTGCTTTGGGATTTTTCAAAATTCAATTTTATTTTATTTTCAATTCTAAAGCTCTTCCAACCCAATCACCTCCCTCTTCTCTGCCCATTGAGAGAATAAGAAAACCAAAACCTATTACAAATACATATAGTCAAGCAAAACCTTCATGCCTTAGCCACATCTTCTAAAAACATGATTCAATCAACACTTTGAGTTTCTTGGCTTCCTATATGGAAAGCAGTATCATATTTCATCATGAATTCTTTGGATTGGATCCATTGTGTTGATCAAAGTTCTTACGTTATTCAAAGATGATTCTCTTTTTGCTATGACTGCTATTGTATAAATTGTTCTCTTCATTCTCCTCGCCTTACTTTGTATGTGTTCTTACATGTCTTCCCAGGTTTTACTAAAACCATACCCATACCATTCTCGTAGTACAACAGCATTCCATCACATAAATATGCCATAACTTGTTTAGCCATTTCCCAACTGATAGGCACCCTGTCAGTTTTTAATTTTTTTAAACAAAGTCCTTTTAAGTAAAGACTCATATTTATGAAATTACTATACAAGATTATTGACACTTAAAACTGAACCAAGATTTTTGAGATTCTCTGTATAAATGTGAGGCATTACTTACAAGGCATGTTTATAGTGACTCTATATGAGTAGTTATTATCTCTCTCAATTCTTTCTTATTCTCCCAAACTCTCCTTTTTCTCTGGCTCCATCCCATAGCCAGGTAGTTCAATGATGTACTTAGCACCACAGGAGAGTCCCTTATTCCCTGGCCTTTATACCACTAGGAGGGATGTCTACTCCAAGCCAGTGAAGACTTCCTCTGGCAGAATGGGCAGAGGAGAACAATTTGCCCCAAAGGCAGCTGTGGGGAGCTTAGAACTTGATCAGATATTAAAGACACCAAGGTCATCCAGTCATCTTGACTTTTGTCTTGGTTTTAGTTGACTCATGAAGAAAGAATAAGATTCACAACTTTGTGCAACTCAGTGTTACTTCAATCTGTTTCACGAAGGAATCAAGACACCCCCCATGATGTCACTGGTCCTCTTGGAAAATGGACAAACAACTTCTTGCTTTGATAATTCTCTAAACTCTGTCCACCACAAAGTGGTTTTTAGTGGGGTCCTTTTCCTTGTTTTGGGATCCTTTTGTCTCTGTCTGATGCCTTTATTTTATTTAATTAGGAGCTATTTTGAATCTTCTATTTTCAAGGTCATCTAATTCAAGTCATTATATTATAAATGAAGAAATTAAGGTTACAGAATCACAAATTTTGAACTATCCTTGAAAAATGGTTTATCTATGGCCATACTGCTAGTAAATGAAAGATCCAGGACTTGCCCCCAGATCCAATTCTCATTTTTAATACAGCTCTCCACTCTGCCACGATAGCTATCAAATGAAATGAGGTAGTTGAATTAGATCATCTCTTAAGGTTCTTTCTGGCACTAAATCTCATAATACTATAAACTCCTTTCTTTAAAAACAAGTTTTGTTGATATTTTTTTGTTGTGTTTTTTCATCTAAATTTCTCCTTTCTCTTTCTTCTCCCAGAGAGCCATCCCTTACAATAAAGAATTTTCCTTCTCTCCTTTCTACCTAAGAATCTCTTTTTTTCTTCATCTTTTGCACTCTAACCTCAGAATAACAAGCTATTTGTTTTTGGCAAGGATAATCCTTCCACCTAGATTTGATCCTATGCCTTTACCTCTTCTGGGACTTTGGGATTTATTCCCTTCTCTTTTATCTTCAGTCTTTTTCTCTCTACTGGCTTCTTCCCTACAAATATACTCTGCTCTTTATTCTAAAACAACAACAAAATTCTTTTCCTGAACTGTTACCCAAGCTAGGGTCCCTCTATTCTCTTCACTATCAAATGTCCTTAAAAAGAGTAAGACTCATAGAATTGGAAGAAATTTTAGAGGTTGAAGCAGTTTTGACTTCCACTGAGAGTTTTTCTTTGTAGTGTAAATTAAGGGTTCTTAGCCTTTTGTATGTGTGTCAGAGATCCCTTTGGAAGTCTATATATCTATATATAGAGAGATATACTATACATGCACAACTATTATATGTATGTGAAATATCTCCGATAGATGAAATCATCCAATCACTGGTTGGTCACTTGTCATATTACAATTGAGCTCTTATTGTTCATAAAAGTAAAACTAAACCTAAATCTTTATCTCTATAATTTCCATACAAAGTCCCAAAGGAACTAGCCTGGAGTTGCAGCAATACTAACAGCTGACCATAAAACAAAGGAGAGCCAACCTTTAGAAAATAGATTTCAGAGACTGCTGACTGGGAGGAAGTTAGAGTGTCCAGCATAGAGGGAAGCAAACAATAAAGGGAAGCCAGCAAATGGACTCCAAAGAGAAGTAGGCTTTTTCTCCAGTAAAATTAGTTGCTGATTATGAATTTTGGGAGGAGGGGTACTAAATCCAAAGGGGGAAGGAGACTTACTCTTAGTAGGAAAATATTTCTATTTTATGTGAGTTTTTTGAAAACATGTCTTTTTTTTTTTCTCCAATTACATGTAAAAACAATTTTTACCATTCATTTTTTAAACCCTCCATTGAGAAAACAAGCAATTTGATATAGGTTATACATGAATAGTCATCAAAATATATTTCCATGGAAATCCTGTTATTGTTAAATATTTTATTAATTCCAATGATTACAGGACAGCATAGAAGCATCGTCTTTATAGAGAGACATGAGCTAAATTTAGATGTTCCCAGGAGATGAACCTCTGGTTGGGGGCCAAGCCATTAACATTTCTAAGAGAGAGAAGCTCCCATGATTGAATCCCCTCCACTTGAACTCAGAACAGAGATCCTTAACCGTAAGTTACAAGTACTATTCTATATCATATATGTTTATTTCATTTATATATACTGCCATACTAGGAACCTTATCAGAAAAATAATTAAATCATTTCCATACTACTGGTGATTTAGTAATTTGGTAATACTCTACTCTCTACTTTACTTCCACCTATCATATTTGCAAACTGGCTTTTGTTCCTACTACTACTCTATTAAAACTGATTATTTGACAGAGAGGCTTGGAGAGACATATCAACTGATACTGAGTGAAACGAGCAGAACCAGGGGATCATTATACACTTCAACAATGATACTATATGAGGATGTATTCTGATGGAAGTGGATATCTTCAACACAGAGAAGAGCTAATCCAATTCCAATTGATCAATGATGGACAGAATCAGCTACACCCAGAGAAGAAACACTGGGAAATAAGTGTAAACTGTGAGCATTTTTTTTTTGTTTTGTTTGTTTTTTGTTTTTCTTCCCAGATTATTTTTACCTTCCGAATACAATTCTTCCTTTGCAACAACAACAACAACAATAAAATTCGGTTCTGCACATATATATTTTACCAAGCATATACTATATTTAATATGTATGAGAATGCCTGCCATCTAGGGGAGGGGGTGGAGGGAAGGAGGGGAAAAATTCGGACAGAAGGGAGTACAAGGGATAATGTTGTAAAAAAAATTACCTATGCATATGTACTGTCAAAAAATGTTATAATTATAAAATTAATTTTAAAATTATTAAAAAACTGATTATTTGAAAATTACCTGTAATCTCTTCCTAATCACTAAGTCCAATAGCTTTTTCTTTTGAAACAAAATGTTTTTATTGATGCTCTTAAAAAAAAAATCACTTATTTCCCAATTGCAGACACTACCTCTTTTCTTCCCCCTGCCAGCCTCACCCAACTCTCCTTTGGAAAAAAAAAATTCAACAGCCTTTTCTCAGAACACAGAGGGATTGAGATCCCTCTGTAGCATTTAATCATGTTGACCATGGACTTTTTCTTGAAATTCATACCTCCATTGGCTTTTATTATATTATCATTCTGGTTTTCCTCCTGCCTCTAGGAGTGTTCTCTCATTTCCTTTGCCTCCTTTAGCCCTAAACATTAATAGCTAGCATTTAAGGTGTGCAAAGAGCTTTACAAATATTATCTCATTTCTGAGTGAAATGAATAGAACCAGAAGATCCCTGTACGCTTCAATGCTGTATGAAGATACATTTTGATGGAAGTGGATATCTTCAACATAAAGAAGATCCAACTCACTTCCAGTTGATCAATGATGGGCAGAAACAACTACACCCAGAGAAGGAACACTGGGAAGTGAATATAAATTGTTAGCATTACTGTCTATCTACCCAGGTTACTTATACCTTCGGAATCTAATACTTAGTGTGCAACAAGAAAATGGTATTTACACATATATATTGTATCTAGGTTATATTGTAACATATGTAAAATGTATGGGATTGCCTGTCATCAAGGGGAGGGAGTAGAGGGAGGGAGGGGATAATTTGGAAAAGTGAATACAAGGGATAATATAAAAAAAAAATTACTCATGCATATATACTGTGAAAAAAATTATAAAAAAAATAAAAATAAAGATGAGGACATTGGAAACTAAAAAAAAAAAAGTTATCTCATTGTATCCTCTTGCCAATCTTGAGAGATAGATATCATTATTATTATTATACATGAGAAACCTGAATCCGAGAGAGGTCAAGTGAAATGCTTAGCATCACACAGCTACTAAATGAATGAGACTGAATTTGAATTCTGAGTACTTCAGATATTCTATTCAGACATTCTACCAAATGTAAATTTATTTCAAAATGACTATCGAAATTATACCATCTTTCAAATTCTTCCTCAAATGTCTTCTCTTTCAAGAAGGCTTCCCAGATAAGCAGATTTTGAATTTTGAGTACTTCAGATATTCTATTCAGACATTCTACCAAATGTAAATTTATTTCAAAATGACTATCGAAATTATACCATCTTTCAAATTCTTCCTCAAATGTCTCCTCTTTCAAGAAGGCTTCCCAGATAAGCAGATGGGATCCCTTATTTTGAACTCCTGTAATACCTTTAAAATACATCTTTTATGGTAATTATCATACACTACTTTATACTATGGCTATTTGTGAGCTTGTCTTTTCCTTACATTTCCCCCCCCCCTCCCTGAGGCTGGGGTTAAGTGACTTGCCCAGGGTCACACAGCTAGGAAGTGTTAAGTGTCAAATTTGAACTCGGATCCTCCTGAATTCAGGGCTGGTGCTCTATTCACTGCGCCACCTAGCTGCCCCCTTGTGAGCTTGTCTTATCCTCCCTCATAAGCTCTTGATTAGTATTTCAAATTTATTTGAATCCCCCTCAATTCTTAGCATAGTATAGGTACAATAATATATCAGTTGAATCAAGCAGACTATAAGTAGGACTTTAAAATTTCTGAAAATAGGAGAGGAAAATTGATTTATAAAAAATGGCCAATACAGGAAGATTTATCAAGTATCTTATTCTTGTTCAGAGTCATCCAAGCCTGCTAGCATTCCTTTCCAACATGCTGTTTCTTCCTCCTCCTCCTTCTGTTGATAAACAGAAGAATTCCATGATTACACAATTCATTATTACACCAATTTAGATATGCTGTGAAGAAAATCATGTTCTCCTAAATAACTATAAACAGTCCAGTCTAGCCTAGGCAAAAATGAGAAGTTTGTAGACGTGGTCTTTGGTACCGTTCAAACCAATCCTCTAGTTCTAGGTTTATTTCCCCCACAATAGATATTGTCACTTCATATTTCTATGTGTCTATGCCTTTGATAGGTATTCCGATAATGCTCTTTATCTTTTCTACCTTCTTTGTACGTCCTTACTACTCTTCAGGAGAAGCTAAGTGTAATAATCAGAATGAGTCAAATCCCAGTAAAGGTGTTATCCCTTCCATAAAAGTAAGCTTTAATTTAGTAAAGAAAACCGCCATTCTAGATGGTTCCAAAAGATATAACTGAGAATTTTGGAGACTGTTGCTGGCCTTGGGAGGAATTATTTTGAATGAAGGTCACTGGTTTCTTTCTCCTCTGATTCCCAAAACTTGCAAGTTTCATATCGACCCTATTTCCTTAAGAAAAATGATTATAATACATTACATATTCTACTGTCTCTTAAAGGTTACCTAAATCCAATGACCTTTCCTCAGTCCTCATTTTAGAACAAAGACAACAGTGTTAGGCAAGAGTTGTGGGTGGTGGGGAGGATGACTAATGGCTTATATTTGTACAGAGCTTTAAGTTTATAAAGCACTTTTACATATTGCAGCATTTAATTCCCATAATAGCCCTTTGAGGAAGATAATCTAACTTTTATTAACCCGTTTTATGGACTAGGAAAAAGAGAGAAAGTAAAATGACTTACATGATATCACTCAGTAGTAAATAGAAGAAGCTGTCAAAGGATCTTAGCTCTACAATTTGGAATTATGTCCAAAGAGTTATAAAGCTGTGTATATACTTTGATATAATAGTACTACTAGTTTTCTGTAAGGGCAGGAACTTTGGAGAAATATACTTAAGGCTCAGTATGAACTCAGTGGAATTGATAAGGCAATGGTTATCTAGTTTAGCATGAGTTCTCTAGTTCAGTCTGACTGATTTAATCTTACAACAAATAATGGTTTCCTAGTGATATAATGATTGGTTTATACTAAGTATACTGTAATGATGTAATTGTAATAGAATATATAAGCTGGAGCTCAAGCTCTCAGACTGAGAGAAACATTCCATCTTCATTAGCCTGGTAGTGGCTCTCCTGCTTCCCCCACTGAGACCAAGGCCCGTCTGAAGGGCCTCCAGAAAGTAGCCAAGCCCAAGGTCAAGGAGACAGACTGTGAAGGAGACAATAAAGATTTTTGGATTTTATCCCTGGCTATTCTTGTGGTGATTATTCTGCTGAAAACAAAGCTGGTCCCAAGATCTCCAGAAAGCTAGCCCTCCAGAAAACTAACTAGAATACTACACTTTTCTGCTTCAAAGAGATAAAGAAAAAGGGAAAGGCCTTTAAGTACAAAAATATTTAAAGCAGCTCTTTATTTGTGGCTAAGAATTAGAAACTGAGGGAATGCCCATAATTTGGGAAATGGCTGAACAAGTGGTTTATGAATGTGCTATTGTGCTATAAGAATTGATGAGCTGGATCTGATTTAATCTTATTTCTCAGAAAAACCTGGCAAAACTTACATGAACTGGATACAAAGTGAAATGGACAGAACCAGAACAGTGTATACAGTAATATAGTATTATAAGATGATCAAATGAGAATGACTTGGATATTCTCAGCAATATTTTATCCAAGAAAGTTCCAAAGGACTTATGATGAAAAATGTTATTTCCAGAGAAAGAACTAATGGCTTATTTAATGCATATTGAATCATACTTTTTCTTCTTTTTTTTTTTTTTTTTTCCACTGAGCAATTGGGGTTAAGTGACTTGCCCAAGGACACACAGTTAGGAAGTGTTAAGTGTCTGAGACCATATTTGAATTCAGGTCCTCCTGATTTCATGACTGGTGCTCTATCCACTCTTGAAGCATTCTGTTAAAAAAAAACTTTCTTGGGGCTTTTGGTCTGCATTTTCTTTTTATAACATCAGATAATATGGAAATGTTTTGCATGACTTCAAATATGTAATTTATATTAAATTGCTTACCTTTTCAAAGAGGAAAGAAAGGAGGGAAGAAGAGAATTTGGAACTCAAAATTTAAAAAAAAATGTTAAAAATGTTTTTGTCTACATGTCATTGAGGAAAAATTAAATTTAAATTAATTTTTTAAAAAGGATCAAAGCACTAGATGTAGAAGGAGCCTCAAAGCCTAGCTAATCTAACCATCTTATTTTACAGCTGAAGAAATATCAACTCTAGATCTCATAACAGCGCCATCAGTTAAGCAAGCAACTTATTCATTAAGCATCTTTGGCATTATGTTAGATAAAAAAAATACTTTTTAAAAAGTAAGATATGAAACAGTCCTTAATGTCAAGAACCCCAACTCCAATGCTGTTGGCAAAATACAGTGATGCTATGTATTTAGCCACAATATTCTATAGTAGATAACTGTACAAATCAAAAATGGTAGTCATGTTTCTTTTATTTTTTATTTAAAGCAAAAACTTTGCTTCCTGCTCACTCCTAGATCTATCAGAAGTAGACTGGAATCTTTATGGGTCTAATTTCCCTCTCGGAGGAGAGATTTTACAAGGATGATCATAATCATAAAAATTGGCATTATATTGTGCCTACTCTGTGTCAGGAACTGTGATGAATGCTTTACAAGTATTTGATCCTCTTGACAATTCTTGGAGGTAGTGCTATTATTATCCCCATTTTATACTTGAGGAAACTGAGGCAAACAGACTTGCCCAAGTCACACAGCTGATAAATGGCTGAGACTGGATTTGAAATCAGGTCTTACTTGGACTGAACCAGGAGAACAGTGTACGTGGTAATAGCAACACAGTATTATGATCAACTATGACAGACTTAGTCTTCTCCACAATACAATGATCTAAATACAATTCCAAAAGACTTGTTATGGAAGATGCTATCCCTCACCCAGAGAAAGAAGCATGGAGTCTGACTGCAAACTCACTCTTTTGGTCAGATTTGAACTCACATAGGTGAATCTTCCTGACTCCAGGTTTAGCACTCCATCCATTGAACTAGCTCCTAAAAGGCTAAGTAATTTGCCCAAGATCACACAGCTAGTCAGTGTCTCAGGCTGGACTTGAACTCAGATCTTACTACCTAGGCCAGAGGCTTTATCCACCACACCACTGGACTGCTTCTTAGGATGCCCTCTGTCACATGGGAGAACGCTGCTGACCTAGATTCACTCACTGCACGTGGCTTTGTGCAGCCTGAAATAAGGAAACAAGGTTAACTGTAAGAAGTGTGACCCACTTTTCTGCATATAGAATTCTGCAGGTAAGAGGAATGGCAGGTGCCACTTTGCCCTGGAGAGTTCTGCCAGGCAACCAAAGCTTGTTCCCATAGTGACTCCTCCTTTTCCCATTACCCCTGATACCCAAATCTTCAAGACGCCCCATCAGGTCTGCCCTAAAGCAGATGAAGTTTCAGAGCTCCTATGTCTCCTTCACCTATCTTCCACAGCCTTCTCACCTTCCAAGCTCCTTCCCCCTGGCCAGGCTTCCTCTCCCGAAGGGCCCAGGCCATCCATGCTCCCTCCTTCCTTCTCCTCCAACTTTCACTCACCCTCCCCTCTTTTCAGGACTTTCCACCCTCCTCCTCCAGGGTACCTCCTATTCCTTCACCTTCTTCCAGCTTCCTTTTATATGTTGTCTTTAAGCTCCTTGAGGGCAGAGAGTATGGTTTCTTTTGTTGTTCTCTTTGCACAGTAACTGGCACAAAGTAAATGTTCAACAAATGCTGACTTATTGCCACCCAAGACTTCACCTCAGTCCCTCAAATGTAAAATGGCCATAGTAACAGCAGCTACCTCAGGGTGAAACAGAGGAGGAATCATATAAATGACTATTCCCTCCATCTCTTCCCTTAGGCTCCAAGCAGAAAGCAGATAATTCAGGAAATTGATGGTGAGTAGCCTACTAGAGAGCTCTATCTAGGGAACAAAGTCAAGTCCTTGTAGCAATATTTCTCTTCTGTTATTGTTCAATCATTTCCTTCTCCAGCTCATTTTACTGATGAGGAAACTGAGGCAAACAGGGGTAAATGACTTGGCCAGGATCACACTGCTAGATCATGTCTGAGACCAGATTTGAACTCAGTAAGATGAGTTTTCCTGACTCCAGGTCTTCCATTCTGAAGAGCCACCTTTTATTAATTAACCCTTTCATGACACTAATGGGATATGTTAGGCTGGTAGAAAAGATACTTTGGGCAGTTGTTCCCTTGTGCTATCTTTTTACCCCCCTGCCCATCTCTAAGTGGAAGTAGCTCACATTTAGATAGTTAGAAAGCACTTTCCTCAAAAGAATTCTGGGACCCAAGTAGCACAATTTTTATTGATTTCTGTTTTAAGAATAAGGTGACAAGGAAGCAAGAATTTATTAGTTACCCTACTATGTGTCAGGTACTATGCTAAGTGTTTTTACAAATATTATTTGAAGCAAGTAATATTATTATTCCCATTTTACAGTTGAGGAAACAGAGCAGAGGCAATATGACTTGTCTAGGATCACACAACTGGTCCCTAAGGCTTTCCTGACTCTAAACCAAGCACTGTATTCACTGTACAAAAACCTGATATGGATTTGAATATGGGCAAATCACTTAATTTCTCTAGATATCAGTAAATATCCATTTGCACAACTAGTAAATATGGGAATGGAGATCCAAAGACAGATCTCTCCTGACTCCAAGTTTAGTGCTGCCTTTTCTGAGGAAGACCTACATTTCTCCCAGCTAATTTCCCCATTAGTATCTTTAAGTTACAGGAGAGATAATAAATACAAAGGCATGAAGGAGCCCAGAATTTTTGCCATCCCTTTCCATCCAGCCAGAAAGTTAACTTTTCTTATCACTAAATGCTGTTCAGAATCCTGCAGTTTAAAGAAGCAATTCAAAAGACTACAAATGAATTCGGGAGCCTGGCTCTGCCAATTAACCAGTCTAAGGGAACTGTGCACTCCTTCCGGCCTCAGTTTCTTCATCTGTAAAATATCTGGTGCAGACCAAATCCAGCTTCAGATACATGAGCAATGTGACTGTGATCATGGAGACATCAGCTTCCCAGAACTCTCACCAAACTCTCTAAGATTACATATACAGATTAGATTGAAATCAATATTCATGGAGGCAATTTCCAAACTTGGAATTTCCTACAGGAGACTTTCCTTTAGAAATCACAGACTTGGGCCATTAAAAAAAAAAATTCTGCAAACTTGGAAAACATCCTCTCTACTTATTCCTTGAGATCTTTAACAGCAGTTTGAGAAGCATTTTTTAGGGACAAGCTCATTCTATCTTTCACATGTTTGGAGCAAATCATGGATATTTCTGTTTCCTAGAATGTATTCTCTTCCCCTCATCTCTTCCAGAGAGAAAAAGGAGAATGGATTTCTGCCTCAAAAACTTTCCTTCCCTTTTGGGACAGACCTGTGATTTCCATTTCCATAAGAAATTCTAGTGTAGAATTGGGACATTCCCTCCACCCATTCAAGTATCCCAATGCATCCGAACCTTGGTGTCCTGGAGTGTTGAAATGGTTAAAAGACTTTCCCATGATCGCCTAGCCTGTATGGGTCAGAGGCAGGAACAGACCTGGGTTTCTTTGACAGAGATCAGTTCTCCATCCACCTGAATTACTCTCTGCTGCCTCTCATAATGCTCCTAACTCCTTTTGTATCTTCTAGTCTCTCCCTGGGTCCTTTGGTCTAACTCCAGCTTGAAATGAAGGGGAAATAATGAAGTGGGATGATTCCCCATGCTCCAACCACAAATGTCGGCACACATTCACGCCAGAAAGGCAGGAAAGAAAGGCAGAAAGAAGGGGAAAAGGAGCAGCAAAGTGGGGAGGGGAGAGAAAAGGGGGCTATGAAAGGCATTCTGGAGAGGTTTTCACCCACTCGGAAGCAAAAGGAAATTTAAATCCTCCTCCAAAAGAACGGAAAAACTGTTCTATTCCTCCCTCAAACACCGGGTAAACCAAAAATACCCTTGCTTGGCACCAGCTCACCAGCCCACGATTTCATCACAAGTTTTGAGAAGAAAACTTGTAGTTCCTGGACTTACCATTCCAGAGCTAGAGGGGAAGTGGGGGATAGAGCCTGACTTGGGGTACTCACTGGCATGGCCTCCTTGGATGGCTGCTGTCATGAGGAGATGAAGAAGGAAGATCATCTGAGGGCTTAATTAACACGTTCTCCCTCCAGACCCTCCGTCCTACTCTGGTACTTCTTGAGATCTGACACTCCTCCACCAGCCTTGGGGAATGAGGAACTGAAACCTCTTCCTGTGGAGAGGAAGGGAAGTATCGCATCAGTTGCTTGGCAGATTATAGAAATAAAAAATGAAACTAGAATTACAGGAAACTAAGAAAAACCCTAAATTCCAAGCCAAACAATGTGATTTTGGTTTCTCTTCTCATATCCCATGAGATTTTTTCTAACTTCTACCCCTCTTTCATCAGCCTCAGAGCCTTAAAGGTGTATTTTTAAATTGTGCCAAAGAGTTATGATCCTAATTCTTCTTTACCATCACACCGGATCCAATGAGAAGAGTTCATGCAAATCACCCAATTCTCTGAAAGACAACAAGAGAGTCATAGCAGGAAATGATTCCAACAGCTACCCACTGCTTGCCTAATTTTCCCTTTTTTCTTTGTTATTGTTCAGTTGTTTCAATCGTGTTTAACTCTTCATGACCCCCTTTGGCAGAGATTTTCTTTGCTGAGATACTGGAGTGGTTTGCCATTTCCTTCTCCAGCTTGTTTTACAGACGAGGAAACTGAGGCACAGGGTTAAGTTACATACTGGGTCACACAGTGAGTAAGTATCTGAGGCTGGATATGAATTCAGGAAGATGAGTCCTCCTGACTCCAGGCCTACTGACTACTTGACCAATTAAAGGTGGAAAGATCCATTTAGTTAGCTAGGAATTAAAGTAAAACAAATCACAGCTCTAATTGTAGAAGTTTTTCAGGATAACAAACCTCAATTTGCTGTTTAAAACTTCTATCCATTGTTTTTGGTTCTGCAATCTGAATTTAAGTGCATTTTTATTCCATGTGAAAGTCCTTCTAACATTTGAAGACAGCTCTATCCACACTCACCCTTCCCAGTCTTGTCTTCTCCAGGATAAACAGCCTTAGTTCCTTCAACCAATCTTTCTATGATACAAAATCAACACCCTTCACCATTCAGATCCATTCAGATTGCCTTCCTCTGCACTTCTTCCAGATTATCAAGATTAATGCCCAGAGCCTCCAGAAGTGGTCAGTACAAGGGATAGGGGGATTCCTCCTCTTTAGAAGATATCCTTCCCTTAATGGACATGTTGTCCAATGTAGCATGTTTTGGTTTGGCTTATATGTCAAATCATGCTGTTGACTCAGTTGCAGTTTCTTCAAGAAATAAGAGGGGAAAAGAACTACAAGTTGAGTTTTTAGTGCTAGGGGCAGAAGTACATGTCCATTCAAAATAAAAGAAAATTTCCCCCTTTTCTTGAAGGCAAATGTGATCCTAGTCAAGCAAATGAATTTTACTTAACACTCTATCAACTGTCTCTTCTTTGCTCCACAGGTACTCAACGATCTGATATCACTCCATGTCTGTGAAATGAAGGGATTGAATGAGATGGCCTTTGAAGTTTCTTCCAGCTCTAGATCTAGGACCCTGATACTTAAATCTCAGGACTTTAGCATCCTACACATATGTGACTTTCATGAACCTGTCTCCCAAAATGACCCTTTCACTTCCTGGCTCCCATTATACTTCTAATTCCTAAATATAAAAGGTCAACAGTGAATTCAAGAGAGGTTTCTCTTATTTACATTACCCAAAGAGAGGGAAGCCTTAATGATCTTAGTAATACCCTTAGTTTGATCATTACTATAATCACTTTCAGGCTGTACAGGTGACTCCCTTTAGCAACTGGTTTAGTATATAAGAAGGAAGCTAGGGAACTTTAAGGGTAGCGAGGCAGCTCAGTGGATAGGCTGGGGTTCAGGAAGACTTCTTTTTCTGAGTTCAAATCTGATCTCAGATTCTTAAATTTGGGGCAAGTCACTTGCCCTCAATTTCCTCATCTGTAAAATAGGCTGAAGAATAAAATGGCAAACAATTTCAATATCTTGCCAAGAAAACCCCAAAGGGGGTCATGATGAGTCACAGGAAGGAACTCAAACATTGTTTACTTGACATTAAATCTTTTATTCAAGGGAAAATTGATTAGGTTCTCATTCAATTGAAAACAAAGATTTTTAGACAAATGTTAAGGAAAAACATAATTTATTATTTCCAAAAGGGAAAAGGTTTAATATGCCTCTATAGAGTTATTCATCTGATTCATCTGAGTAACAGAAAAAACAACTTGATGGCAGACTTTGGGAGATGGCCTGAAGGGGAGGATCAAGCAGTTCAATATAGTGAATTTAAGATCCTTATTCTAAAAGTTCTAAGTTTTTTTCACAACCCCAGTCTATATTCCCCTCCTTTCTCATTCTGTCCCTTCATGGCATCTGCTAATTTTGCCTCATTTTATACCCTTTACTGGTGGGTTAATATAGACAATCAGTATCCTGAAACTCAAATAGGAATTCAAGAAAACACTGGCTGGGACAGCTATGTGTTGCAGTGGATAGAGCACCAGCCCTGAAGTCAGGAGGACCTGTGTTCAAATTTGACCTCAGACATTTAACACTTCCTAGCTGTGTGACCCTGGTTAAGTCACTTAACCCCAATTGCTTCAGGGGGAAAAAAAAAAGACTGGACATTTCTCATTCTAGGGTATTTTGATGGTGGCTTTAACTAGTTCAGGACCATGTCCAAATTCCTCTGAAGACTTCCCAGACTCCAGGGAAGCCTCAAAAAAACAAGCTTATTCTCTGGGCACACAGAGTACAAGCTATTTTCCTGCTAGAAGCAGATCTCAGATATGTCACCATATGGATGGGAGAGAGAAGTACTTCAAGAGAGGTACTTGATCAACTTTTAGAGCCCTCATTCTGAAGAATGCTGGAAAGGCAGGCTAAGGCTTAGGCTCCTGGCTGGGTCTCAAAGGCATACCTACTGGCACTTTCAGACAGAAGAGGCAGACTCCCAAATCCCACCAAAAGAACAGTTATTGGTGAATGGGATGCTGAATAAGCATCTGGGGCTTCAGATGTATAAGCACTAAGTTTAGAAGCTTTCCCTTTTCTTTAGCTACTGAATACCTACTTCCTCCCTAGATTTCCTTCAATTGCTTTCAGTCCCTACTGCAGCAGTATCACCTACCCATTGAAGGAATTCTCTAGACAAATGTTAAGATATTTACCTTACAATAATCCTTCAATTTAATCTGAACAGATTTAACTTGGAGAGGATTGATTAATAATTATCAAAGAAAAGAAAAGTTATTACTGGCATAGAAAACATGAACTTGGAATGACTAATTGAAGAAAAAGCAGCCCACTTTTAACAGCCCTTAACCACTTTTCTAAAGCTCTTGCACATAGGTATCTCCAATGCTTTTTTACTTAAAAATTGTTGAAGAAACAGAAGATGCTCTGTCATTTGGGACAGCCCTTTGAGGGGGTGGGGAGATAGAGAAGGGACAAGATCCATCTCTCCATTTGGGAAAACTCTCCTTTTCAGCAGGCTACTGAAGCTAAATAGGAAAGATCCAGGTAAACTGAGTGGATGCTCATCAGATGGAGAATGGCTGAATAAATTCTGGTATATGGATATTATGGAGTTATTATTGTTTTATAAGAAATGATCAGGAGGATGATTTTAGAGAAACATGGAGATTCTTACAAGAACTGATGCTAAGTGAAATGAGCAGAACCAGGAGATCATTGTACACAGCAGCAGCAATATTATACAACGATCAAATCTGATGGATGAGGTTTTTTCCAACAATGAGATGATTCAGGTCAGTTCCAGTGATTTGTGATGAACAGAGTCATCTACACCCAGAGAGAAGATGGTGGGAACTAAATGTGGATCACAATATAACATTCTTACTCTTTTTGTTGTTGTTCACTTGCATTTTGTTTTCTTGCTCCCTGTCTTTCCTTTTTGATCTGATTTTTCTTATGCAGCAAGAGAATTGTATAAATATGTTTATATATATATGATTTAACATATATTTTAACATATATAACATATATTGGATCGCTTGCCATCTAGGAGGAGGGGTGGGGGAAAAGAGAGGAAAATTTGGAACACAATGCTATGCAAAGGTCAATGTTGAAAAATTATCTGTCCATGTTTTTAAAACAAAAAGCTTTACTCCAAGCCTGGAAAATTGGTAAGAAGTATTTTTCATCCCAATTTTCCAGATGAAAGAACTAAGGCTCAGAGAAATGGTGTGTCTTGCCCCAGATCACATAGGTACATAGTATGTAAACTGACTCCCAAATCCACTGTCATGCTGCTTTTGCAAAAGGTAGACCATTCTATTTACACACATATATTGTATCTAGGTTATATTGTAACACATGTAAAATGTATGAGATTACCTGTCATCGGGGGGAGGGAGTGGAGGGAGGGGGGGATAATTTGGAAAAATGAATACAAGGGATAATATTATAAATTAAAAAAAAAAAAAGGTGGACCATTCCCTCTTCCATGTGAGTTTCTCAATACAGAAGGGTGATGAAAGAGTCCCTAAATTTCACTTTCACTTTAAATTCACTTCAAAGCCCTAGCATGAGGGAAGAGGGAATACTGTAAATATTTCTTTAACTCTTTTTTTACTTCTCTCCCTCCCTTGTAACCCTAGAGTTTCCTCTACCAATGCAGGTGAATCTATATTACCTTAGAAAGCTTCATGGGGGCTCTGAGAGATGAAGAGACTTAACCCAGAGGCACAGAGCCAGGATGTGTTGGAGGTAAAATCTGAACCCTGAGCTTCCTGACCTGAGGTTCATCTCTTTATGTACTAAGTCTTACTGTTCCTATTACTAATTAGGTTTATTTAAGGATCTGAAATATTTGTGTCTATCATTATAATATCATTATGAAGACTGAAATATTAAAGGTCCCTTTGGAACTCCTCCCTTCAATAAGGGACCATCCTAGCTATTAAATAGATGAAAACAAAGGACAGTTTTGAGGTTCTGAAGGTGGTCCTGAAGGAGTCCAAACCAAGGCAATTAGCCCTTAAACTATAGCTTAAACATAAACTTAATGTATAAATTTTTATATGATTGATTCACAAAGTAACAACCAAGAAAAATATTATCATAGACAGGTTTTATGTTAATAATATTATGCTAATATTATAATTGTTATGATATGGTAATTATAGCATATTGGCATTATATTCATTTCATATTATTAACATTAAAGTAGGTAGAACAAGGCATTTTAAAAATCTTGTATCAGATTCTTTTCATCTGATTTGTCAGTGCATCATTAGCAGCTTACCGAATTCTCCCATGACCAAGAGCTGGAACAGGAGGAGGCTCAGGTCATTATTGTCCAGCTCCTGAAGCCATGTAGATGACACTATCTCTAACTTCTTTCCCCTGGGGAAGAAGAAGCACTTGAACTTTGACTGTAATACAGCTCATGTCCAGGTTGCTCTTTCCAGTTACTGGAAAGAGCAACCTGATCTCATCATGGTGAGATAAAACATCAGCATTCTTACAATAAAGGCAAGTCCCAGGGAAATTCCACACAAGGCTTTGTAACAGGCAAATAGTACACAAAGAAGAAGAGACTTTCAACAATTTTCATCTCTGCATTTACAGAGCTAAACTATACCTGAGAAGAAGAGGCATGATATTAGGTCTTGTTTTCTTTTAATTTAGATTTGTTCTCTTGGTTCTTGGGAAAGATTAAATTATATGGTGATTTCCATAAGTTTATATCTGTGTACTCATAGGAAAATTGCTTAACTCTTGAGTGCCCCTGGCAACTGTCCAAGAATATATTAAAGAAGAATTGCTGGGAGTTCCTAGAGTCAAAGATATTTCAGATATTGACTGCCCCTCCTCCCATTAGAAAGTTATATCCGTGTAGTCATGCAAAACATTTTCATAATATTCATGCTGTGAAAGAAAACAGACTCCCCCCCAAAAAAAAAAAAAAAACTTTAAGAAAAATAAAGTAATTTTGTATTCAGGTACCATTGGTTCCTTTTTTTTTTTTTAAATAAATATATAGATAGTATTTTTAGTTGTCTTGGATTGTTACTATCAAGGTTTCACGGTTGGCAACCCCTATGCTGGGAGCATAGAATCCAGAAGTCTATGAAAGTCAACTTAAGATATGCTGCTGTTTATCATCAGAGAAATTTAAATCATAGCAACAGTTATAGGTATTTTGTTGTAGGATTATTATCTCCAAAGAACGGGCTTCCTTGGAAGACAATTTTCTAGAAAGCACCAACTTATTTTTGGTTCTCACCTGCCTATGTGGAGTTGGTGGAAGCCCTCCTAGTGTCCTTACAGCAGACAGCTTCATTCCAGGGATTGTGCTCACAACAGTGAATCAGTATTCCTTCTTGACCGTAGAGGAAAGTCAATGAACTAGGAATTAGAAATACAACTATGAAACAAAGCAGCCCTCACCCTCCAGGAGCTTGTGATCTTGTCAGGAAGATGGGTACAAGTTATGAGAGATCCAGAAAAAGACCTTCAGGAAAATCTGAGGGAGAAAGGATCGTATTCAACTGTGGGGGGGATGGTGAGAAAGTCCAGATTCAAGTTCCATATCTGGAATTTGCTAGCTTTGTGACATGATGAGCAAGTCACTTAATCTCTTATAAATTTCTTCAAGAAAGTGACGATCACAAGGCAGGAGCTGTTTTCTCCCTAGGAAGTTTGTGAATTCGCAATGCTAGCTGTTATTATAATTCAGGTCTAGTATTGTTATTATTATAATGCAAGTCATAGATTTTTCTAAGGACCAGCCCAACTAACTTTGGAAAATTCAAGACTAGAGAATAAGCCATAAGGTCCCTTGTTTGCTTCAGCCAAACAAGCCTAGTTCCCAGTTGCTCTTACCCAAACACTTCTCCTTTCTCTCTGTGTACCTTCTCCCTAGAATGTTTTCCTTCCTCATGTCCTATAAGCCCTAAGTCCCTTCTCGTCTTAACTCAAATGCCATCCCCTTTCCTTTCCTAATTCCCCCAGTGGTTAGAACCATCTCTCAGTCACTTCATATTTATTTTGCATTAATCCATGAATGTGTCATTTCTCTGAACTATTTACTTTTGATCTTTATATCTATAAAGCCTAGCACACGGCTTGGCACATTGTAAGAGCTTGTTGGTTCCTCTGATCTAAGAGTTTAGTGACATTGATAGGAAAAGAATAAAGCTAGTCTGACATACTTTCTACTTGATGGGGCCATGCTGGACCTTTGTGATCAGTCACAGTTTTCAGAAATACTTTGCCTTTTCGTCAGATCTTGTCTGAAGTACTATCTTCAGTTCTGGGTACCATAGTTTAAGAATATTAATAAGCTGGAAGGTATCTAGAGAATAGTGGAGATTGAAAGACCACCTATCTCTGGCAGATGAGAATCATTTAAAGAAATTGGGCACATTTAACTTTCAGAAGGAAAGATTGAGGGGAACAGAATAGTTGTCTTCTTCAAGTAGTATTTGAAGAAATGTAAATCTTGGTTCCGAGGGCTAATTTTATGGGACATTTTGCCCATTGGTAGAGATTGATTACTCAATGAGAGGAGAGGAGAGTTGCTGAGATTCAGGAAAGAAAAGATAAATTCTCAGTTCCAGCTTCCAGAGTCCTCAGAGAAAAGATATAAAATTCCAATTTCTCTTCAAGCCTGTGAAAAGAGAGAATCTAGGAAGAAGCTGACATATAATAATGTCCTTATTCTCAGATTATTACACTAAAGATTTTGAGGAATTTCCCCTTGGTGAGACCTGGGACTCTCTCTTGGTAGAGCTGAATTATCTCCCTCCCAATGGGAAAAGTCTCTTCACTCTTTATTACATGGTATATATTTTCCCAGGTAACAGACTTTCTCTGATTTCTGTTTTATATAAGCAGGAAAAAAAAGAGGTTTTTTTTTTTTTTTTTTTTTTTTTTTTTTTGCTGTTTACTATGAATATTGATTGTGGAAAGACATCAAAAGCCTTGGATAGAGCTTGGAATACTCTGTCCCTATTAAGGAATAGCTATCAGAACTCTAGTTTAAATCTAAAATTACTTTCCCTACACTAATGACATTTTTTTTCCCCCCTGAGGCTGGGGTTAAGTGACTTGCCCAGGGTCACACAGCTAGGAAGTGTTAAGTGTCTGAGAACAGATTTGAACTCTGGTCCTCCTGAATTCAAGGCTGGTGCTCTATCCACTGCGCCACCTAGCTGCCCAACTAATGACATTTAAGGGAAAAGATAGTTATGATTCTAGCTAGTACCACCTCCCTCTGAGGAGAGCAGAGCAGTCAGACTCTGGCCCCAACTTCCTCCCTCCTCTCCTAGCTCAGGAATCAAAGCTAGAAAGAGCCATTCTTGCCTGCCTGCCAGCTGCATCTGTGCAGACCCTGGTGGACCAAAACATAAGACACCCAAACACCTCCCATTCTTCCAAGGAGAAGTGATTAGATTTGTAGCCTGAGACTCAGCAATGTGCTAGAAAATGTTTAATAAGTAAATGGAGTGGAGGTGGAGAGGAAGTTCTAAAGATAATCTGAATCATTAACATTTTCTCCACCTTTTTAAGTCTAGAATAACTAGATCATCAAGGAAAGGATAAATCAAAGCTGATTTCTGAGGTGTGAATGGTCACAATCAAAATTTAATTGTGAACTGGCTCCAGCCTTCAGACAGTGGTTAGCCCTGCCCTCAATCTAATTTATGGGATTCCTAGGACTCCAGACAACTTTTTGGCATTTGGAAGGTAAGGAAATGTCTCACTTGGAATTATCAGTTTAGTGCATTGTTAATTTGGATTTGGAAAACATCAGACCGTTCCAATACAGATGATCAACAATGGTGATAACTAAATCTCAACTAATGGAGGCAGGTTGGGGGGGGGGTGTAGGTGGGGGGAGATGTACAGCATTTTTCTTGAACTTCCACTTGGTCAAAACATGGAAATTGAAGAATGGCAGGTCATTCAAAAGCTATCAGTAGGGGTGTTGCTATAGGAAGTACTTCTGTATTCTTTGGCATCAGGTTGCTTTTCCTAAGGAAGTTTGCCTTGGGGTGATAGATATTAAAGAAACTCCCACATTGTCTTTCCACATACTATTTGGCCAAGAAGAAGGCAAACACACAGCAAATGGCAATTGGCCACTGGCCCACAATCCCCCAAACAGATAGACAAGATAGTATCACCTATTGGAAATGATCATAGAATTCAGAATTTTGAGACTGCTGGAGGTTTGGGGGGAAAACAATTTGTGCTGAGAATGCAAACATAAAAATGAAAAAAATTGTACAAGGAATTTACATTCTACTAGTAGAAAACAACATTGACATAGATAAACAAATACAAAACATAATAACAATAGTTGTTTACAAGTACTTCATAAATTTTATCTCATTTTATCCTTACAACAATTTTGGGAAGAAGGTGCTATCATTATGCCCATTTTATAGATGAGGAATCTGCACTGGTTAAATGACTTGCCCAGGGCCATATAGCTGATAAGGTTTAAGGCAGGTTTTGAGCTCTACTATGCCACTTAGATGCTTATGTAATTCTGGGAGGGAACACTAAGGACTGAGGAGAATCTGGAAAGGAATCTTCTACTAGATGGCATTTGAAATGAGCCAGGGGTTCTGAGACAAGAGAGAGACAGAGAGAAACAGACAGACAGAGACAGGAAGGGAGAAAGGAAAAAAGGGAGAAGAAAGTACTAATTTTTTCATCTTTGCAAAATCTTGTATTCCAAAATTTTCTCCCTCTTTCTCCCTTCCCTTTCCCCTAGACTACAAGCAATCCAATATAAGATACATATATGCAATTCTTCTAAACATACTTTCATATCTGCTATGCTGCACAAGTAAAAGCTGATCAAAAGGGAACAAAACACGAGGGAAAAAAAGCAAACATAACAATAAAAAAAGTGAAACTATTATGCTTTGATCCATATTCAGTCTTCACAGTCCTCTCTCTGGATGCAGATGGCTCCATGAGAAGCTATTGAAGTTGCCTTATTTCAACTCATTATTGAAAAGAGCCAAGTTCATCACAGTTGATCATTACGTGATCTTGTTACCAAGTGCAATGTTCTCTTGGTACTGTTCAAACAATTTAGCATCAAATATTGTTGGGGATGTGGGAAAACTGGGACACTAATGCATTGTTGGTGGAGTTGTGAAATGATCCAACCATTCTGGAAAGCAACATGGAACTATTCCCAAAGGCTATAAAACTGCATACCCTTTGACCCAGCAGTTCACTATTGGGTCTGTATCCTAAGGAAATCATAAAGGAGGGAAAAGGACTTACATGTGCACAAATGTTTGTAGCAGCTCCTTTTGTGGTAGCAAAGAATTAGAAAATGAGTAGATACCCATCAACTGGGGAATGGCTGAATAAGTTGTGGTACATGAAGGTAATATTATTGTTCTGTAAAAAATGATGAACAAGCTGATTATAGAAAGGCCTGGAAAGATTTATATGAACTGATGCTGAGTGAAACAAACAGAACCAGGAATATATTATACACAATAACAACAATAATGTGTGATGATCAACTATGAAAGGCTTGGTTCTTCTCAGTGGTTCAGTGATCCAAAGCAATATGCCATCTGCATCCAGAAAGAGAACTATGGAAATTGAATGTAAATCAAGACATGCTTTGTTCACTTCTTTTTTTCTGATTTTTAAAAATCTCCCATGGTTTTTCCCTTTTGGTCTGATTTTCTCTCCTAATATGATTCATAAAGCAATGTGTATTAAAAATAAACTCACTACAATAAAAAAAAGAAAAAAAATTAGCATCAGTTCATGTAAGTGTTTCCAGGCTCTTCTGAAACCAGCCTGCTTAACATTTCTTATGGAACAATAAAATTCTATTACATTCATATCCTATAACTTATTCAGTTATTCCCCCACATTCATTCAATTTTCAGTTTTTTGCCATTACAAAAGGGACTGCTATAAGAATTTTTGCACATGCGGGTCCTTTTCCCTCTTTTATGATCTTTTTGGGATAGAGACACAGTAGAGACACTGGTAGATCAAAGAGTATGCACACTTTGACAGCTTTTTGGGCATAGTTCCAAATTGCTCTTCAGTATGTTGGATCATTTTACAACTCTACTAACAATGTATTAGTGTTCCAATTTTCCCACATTCTCTCCAACATATTTGTCATTATCTTTTCCTGTCATATTAGTCAATATGAGAGGTATGAAGTATTACTCTAACTTGTCTTAATTTGCATTTCTCTAATCAGTGATTTAGAGTATTTTTTCATATGATAGAAATGGCTTTAATTTCTTAGTTTGAAAATTGTTTATATCCTGTATCATATCCAGGTTATAATATTCATATCAATTAGGGAATGAGAGAGCCATTCCTTTAAAAAAAATTTTAAAGCAGTTGAGCAAAACTAACCATATCAACATCCAATATTTCAGTGTTCCATTTCTTTATTTCTTCATCTCACTGGAACCATTCTGATATCTCTGGCATGTCTTAGATCCTATACTACAATTATGATATTTTTTGCTGTTTCACATTTCTATGGTCCAGTATCTTAAATATTGTTTTTGAATTGAAGGGCTAGAGATAATTGTTGACCTAAAATGACCATTTGTAACATCATTCAAATTTAACATTTTCTAGATGTCATCTAAGGATCAGATGATAACTTTGCATTCAAAATTTAAAGTTATTTCAATTTGTCAGATACAAAGAAAGACAACAGCTTCTTTTTACAAATTGTAGAAAATCAGTTGAAGAACTCTTCTATGTATACCACAAACTGATTTAGAAATGGTATAGATATTACAAAGTGAAATGAGCAGATCCACAACAAGATACCCAATAATCTTGGGTAGCAATAATTTACCATGAGCATCTGTGAATGATTTAGCTGTTCTCAGCAATATGATGATTGAAGACAATCCCCAAGGATTCATGATGAAAAATGCTCTCCACCTTCAGAGAAAGAACTGATGGAATCTGAATGTAGATTGAAGTATTCTTTTTAAACTTTATTATTCTTGTGGAGTTTTGTGGTCTGCATTTTCTTTTGCAACATGGCTACTATGAAAATATTTTGCATGACTACATTTGTATAATTTATATCACATAGTTTTGTCTTCTCAAGGAGAAGGAAGAGGGAACAGGAAAAAATGGAACTCCACATTTAAAAAAAGAATGTTAAAATTTTTTGTCTGAATGTAATTGAGAAAAAATTATATAAAGAAGAAATTTAACAGCTCTTTGCTGTTGAGTTGCTGGTACTTTGGTCAGGTCTATGTTAATCCCCATCAGAGGCTGAAATAAAACTTTCTCTTGCCCAGCGACTGGAAAGAAATAATAATGCAAAGCACACCTGACCTCAGGGTCATCAGAGAATGAATCAAAGGACTGAGTTTCAGCTGCATGGGCTCTGTGAAGATTGGAAGACTACTTGCAGAGGTCACAAGTGGCAGAGGTGTATGACTTTCCAAACAGCATTCAATATGATGCAAGTTGGTATCGAGAAAGGGAGTTCTCCAGCACTGTGATATGATGATAGATAAATGGGGATAAGGGATTTGAGGGTCATTATTTTCATTTTGAATTTTCAGTGTCTGAAATAAGAATATGGATTTCCTAACCGTTATTCTATATATTCTAGTAAACTCTAAATAAATACATAATCTCAAAAAAAAATCCAATTTGGTGATTCTCGGCCAAAAGTAAGCAAAACAACATCTTTCAGAAATTCAGAATACCAAAAATGATTTGTGTTTTGACTTGAAGACTGCCTATAAAGAAGTGCTTGGATAAAATAAGTTGTTCCATGATATTTCTGGCTATCTTTGGAGAAAATCTAGGATCTATTTTTAATGACAGGATAAGTTAAATCATATAATCCTTCTTGATATCCCTTTCTTACCTGAGTTGTGGGAGAGTTATATACCTATTTAGTTAAGTTGTGATCTAGGAATATGGTGAAATCCTCCATTCCCATTCTCTCATACACTCAAAAATCTCCATGATTAATTGAATTGAGACTTGGAGGATAATAGAATGGATGAATAAGCCCAGCAGAAATGCAAAGATAAATAAATCTCTAATAAGTGAAAGTATCTGCGGAAGGGATAGAGACAGAAGATACTAGAGATCAATCAGTTAAAGTGGCTTTTCAGAAGATGGAGAAAAGGTTATGGATTAAGTGTGGCAGATTTCTGAGCACAAAAAGCGAAATCATTTTGGGAATAAAAAAGTGATCAACAGGCAAGATCAGCACAAGCTCAAGTTGTGTCAGGAAAACTGTGAAAAGTAATGAGAACTGGGGCAGTTAGATTAATGAAGTAGATGGACCACTGGCCCTGGAATCAGAAGGACAAATCCCTTAACACTTACTATCTGTGTGACTCTGGGCAAGTCACTTAAACCCATCTGCCTCAAGACAAGTAATGAGAGATGAGAGGACAGAGGACAAAGGTTCCTAATTCGTTCCAAGATGAACCTCTGGTACCTTTAAAGCTAATATAGACTAAAGATATATGTCTTAGGGCAGAATCCTGTTGGTTCCCCAAAGATAACAACACCATCAAATTGACCTTATTATTACCTAAGACTGCTTATTCTTGAAACCTTTTCCCAAAAAAAGTTATGATAATGAATGTTCTGATTTTAGCAGATTATAAGTTACTTGAGGGACAAGAATGATTTTTAAAAAAATTTATATCCTAGGGGGTAGAGCCAAGATGTCGGAGAAGACACACACAAATTTCTAAGCTCTCTCTTACCTTCAATACCAACTATTTAATTCAGCCTCAAAAATAGCTCTGGACTGGTAAAAACCACGAAGATTAGAAGCACAACAACTTACTAGCCAAAGAGAATCTGGAATTTCGTCAGAAAAGATCAGTCCTGAGGGGTGGGGAAAAATACTGACGCAGACAGTGATAGAACTAGGCTAGCATACTGTGCCGATCGGACTAGAGAGGCCTCTGGGGTTAGAAAAGCTACCGAGACAGAGAACTCTGGCATAGGCTGATTGCTCTACTCTGCTTGCATAAGAGCAGATCAGTAGAGAAATCAAGCTACTTTAAAAAAAAATGCCAGAAACTGCCTATAGCTAACCCAAACTGGAACTGACTCAGCATACATCACAGCAGGGCTGTGCAGCTGCCTTCTGCTGTCAGAGGCTTTTCCCTGGGGCAGTTAAGAATCTACAAGGCAGTGGGGGGATACAGCCCGGGGCAGCCTCTAATCTGCACAGGCTCGGCCTGAGGCAGTGGAAGTTCCACAGCATCAAAACTTCTTGGGGCAGAGACACATCAGTCTGTGCTCCAGGACTATTCTCTGGTCAGCTGCTAATATCTACAGCCCCACAGGGGGCTTTGGCCTGGGGTTGTGAAACACAGCCCAGCCATGCTAACCAGCTCTGAATCACTTCCGGTGTGGGGGGGTAAAACTCTCTTCCAGAGCACCCTCGTACCTTTGCAGCCCGTTCACAAGACAGCTGCTGTCCATACTATCCCTGTTCTGCAGAGGAAGCTGGTAACCTCCTTACCATGAAGCCAGATCCCATAAGTTCTTAAAAATGAATAAAAAAATGAAGAGAACAATTGACAGCTTCTATACAGAAAAAGAGCGGGTTTCCAACCCCAAGGAGACTAACTGCAGACAGTCTCCAGATAATACCCTGAAGGGGAATGATACCTGGCCCCTATCACATAACTCTTTCCTAGAAGAGACTATTAAAGATAGAATTAGAAGAAAAATGAGCAAAGGAAAGAGAAGCTATGCAAGAGAGTAACAACATCCTGAAATTTGAATTGGAAATGATAAAGAATTCACAGGAAGTGAAGGGAAACAAATTTTGTGAATTGGAAAAAGAAAATAACTCACTTAAAAAAGAAAAATAGTGAAATGGAAAAAAATTCCACAGAACAAAATAATTCATTTAAAAACTCAATTGGACATATACAAAAAGAAGTAAAAAAAGCAAATATAGAAAATAACTCATTAAAAATCAGGACTGAATAAATAGAAATGAATGATTCATTGAGACACCAAGAATCAATCAAGCAAAACCAAAAAAAAAAAAAAAAAAAAAAAAAAAAAAAAAAAAAAAAAAGCTGGAGAATAACGTCAAATATTTACTGGGAAAATCAACAGACCTGGAAAATAGATCTAGGAGAGATAATCTGAGGATTATTGGACTTCCCGAAAATTATGATGAAAAAAAGAGCCTAGATTCTATTTTACAGGAAATCATCAAAGAGAACTGCCCAGAGGTAATAGAACCAGAAGGTAAAACAGGCATTGAAAGAATTCATCGAACACCTTCTGAAAAAGACCCTAAAAAAAAAACTCCACGGAACATTGTAGCCAAGCTGAAGAACTAACTCTCATGTTAAGGAAAAAATTTTGCAAGCAGCCAGGAAAAAAACAATTCAAATATCGAGGTGCCAAAATAAGGGTCACTCAAGATCTGGTTGCCTCCACATTAAAGGATCGAAAGGCCTGGAATCTGATATTCTGAAAGACAAAAGAACTTGGAATGCAGCCAAGAATAAACTATCCAGCTAAGTTTAGCATTTTCTTCCATGGAAGAAGATGGACATTTAATGAAACAGATGAATTCCATTTGTTTTTTTCTTAGAAACAGATCTAAACAAAAAATCTGATCTCTAACCACAAGACTCAAGAGAAGCAGAAAAAGGTAAAAGGAACTCTTGAGAACTGTATTTCTGTTGTGGATATACAGAAAGTCCACATGTAAAATTTGTTTTTACTGGTATAACATAAAAAAAAGGGGGGGGAAGTAGAAATGGAAAGGGGATAGTGTCAGGGGAGATAAAAAGAGGGAAACTATATCCCAGGAAGAGGCAAAGAAAATTTTTCATATCTGAGGGAATTTAGAAAGGGGGAGGAACATTGTGTGAATCTTACTCTCATCAGAGTTGGCTCAAAGAGTAAATAATTGACATATTTGTTTTTCAGAGAATTCTCTCTCTCCTCATTAAAAGGGGAGAGAGGAAAAGGGAAAAAGAAAATAGTAATAAGGGAAGGGTACAAGAAAGGGGAAGGGATTTAAAAGGAGGGGGGAGGGATACTAAAAACACAATGTGGCACAAATGGGGCCCATAAGTTTAATACTGGGGAAGGGATTCAGGGGGCACAAGGGGAAAAAAAAGCATAATCTGGGGATAATATGATGGCAGGAAATACAGAATTAGTAATTTTAACTATAAATGTGAATGGGATAAATCTCCCATAAAGCAGAGGCAGATAGCAGACTGGATCAGAAGTCAGAACCCTACAATATGTTGTTTATAGGAAACATATTTAAAGCAGGGAGATACATACAGAGTAAAGGTAAAAGGCTAGAGCAGAATCTATTATGTTTCAGATGAAGTAAAAAAAAGCAAGGGTAGCCATCCTTATCTCAGATCAAGCAAAAGTAAAAATCGATCTAATTAAAAGAGATATGGAAGGAAACTATATCTTGCTAAAGGGTAGCATAGACAATGAAGCCATATCAATACTAAACATATATGCACCAAGTGGTATAGCATCTAACTTCCTAAAAGAGAAATTAAGAGAGTTGCAAGAAGAAATAGAAAGCAAAACTATAATAATGGGAGATCTCAACCTTGCACTCTCAGAATTGCATAAATCAAACCACAAAACAAATAAGAAAGAAATTAAAGAAATTAAATATTAGAAAGATGTATTCTGATTGAAGTGGATATCTTCAACATAGAGAAGATCTAATTCAGTTCCAGTTGATCAATGATGGACAGAATCAGCTATACCCAGAGCTGGGAATTGAGTGTAAACTGTTTCCATTTTTGTTTTTCTTCCCAGGTTATTTTTACCTTCTGAATCAAATTCTTACTGTACAACAAGAAACTCGGTTTTACACACATATATTGTATCTAGGATATACTGTAACACATTTATCATATATGGGACTGCCTGTCATCTGGGGGAGGGAGTTGAGGGAGGGAGGGGAAAATTCGGAAAAGAAGTGAGTACAAGGCATAATGTTGTAAAAAAAAAAAATTACCCATGTGTTAGGTTCTTACTAAGTGCTAATGAGATAATGAGATATTAGGTTCTTACTAAGTGCTAAGTCGGTACTTGACAATTCTCTAGTTCCCGCCTTTAAGGGGAATTTTACCCCTTTGAATTCTAGGGAGAAGCTTGCATGTTTAGGAGGAGCAAGTTCATTGGTTGAAGTATTTTTTTCCCAGAAGCCCCTGAGTTATTCCACGCCCATTCTCTGGGAAGATAAAAGAAGCAACATTGAGCAAGGGAGAAGAGTCTACTCGAGGTTGAGTCTGGGATTGAGTTGAGACAGCAGATCTCCTCCCAGAGAGTGACTGGTAGTTTCTGGAGACAACAGAACATTACACCCATGCATATATGCTGTCAAAAATATTATAATTATAAAATTAATTTAAAAAAAAAAAAAAGGAAAGAGGGAAAGGAAGGAAGAGAAGGAGAAAAATTTTGAAACACAAAATCTTACAAAAGTGAATGTTGTTGAATGTTCCTGGGAGAAAATATTAAATATATAGATTTTTGAAAGTGAATGTTGAAAACGATCTTTACATGTATTTAGAAAAATAAAATTCTATTGAGAAAAAAAAATCATATCCTAGTGCCTGTCATGGGGCTTAATAAATATTTGTTGGATAAATGTTTAGAGTTAGCAATTGTGAAAAGTAATCACTGCATTCTGGCATAAATACCTAGTTGGCAAGGTTTATCGATTCCTTTGGATGCACTATAGACAAAGTGAAAGGGCATCCATGGGCCAGCATTAGTAGTACATCCCCCTCCCCCACCTCTTACATTACTCTATGTGAAACTTATGTGCTTAAAATATTCTCTACATAGGGCCTGTGGCATACAAATAATGCCCCCTAAATTACTGGAGAAATATTCATTACTCATGATCGGGTCATGACAATGTAATAAAAATGCAATACTAACTAAATTTGCATCTTCAGTCTTACCTTGTTCCACCTACCAAAATATTTAGAAAAATAATGATTTTCATCTAAGGAAACAAAGGACCAAGAATGTCAGGAAAAAATGATGGGGAAAAAAAGCAGGGAAAGGAGGAGGCCTAACAGTGTATCTTAAAGCTATACCACAAAGTTGCAATCATTAAAACGCCATGGCACTGGTTAAAAATAGAAAAGTTGGTCACTGGAACAAATTAGGTGCATAAGATACAAAAAAAGTGGAAATAGTTTGTTAAACTCAAAGATCACAAATATAAGGGGAAGGGCTCATTATTTAATAAAATTCCCAGGGAAATTGGAAAGCCATCTGCCAGAAATTAGTCTTGGATTATTACCTTATTCTATATACCCTAGTAAACTCTGAATACGTAATCTCAATATAAAAAAAAGTCACACCATAAACAAATTAGAGGAGTAAAAAAATTTCAAAATCGTGGATATGAAAAAGTTCTTGATTAAGCCAGAGATAAAGGGGAAATAAATTAGACAATTTTGATTATATGAAATTTAAAACTTTTTGTGCAAAATCAATTTAGTTAAAATTAGAAGGGAAAGTTAACGAGGAAAAAAAATCTGCAGCAAGTTTTCTCGAAAAATAATTTGCTACTCTGAGATACACAGGAACTGATTTAAATATGCCAGGACTTGTCTCTCCCCTGTAGACAAACGGGCTAAGGACTCAGAAAGGAAGTTTTCAAAGGAAGAAGTGGAAACATTTAACGTGTATGGGACTGCCTGTCATCTAGGGGAGGGGGTGGAGGGAAGAAGGGAAAATTCGGAACAGAAGGGAGTGCAGGGGATAATGTTGTAAAAAAAATTACCTATGCATATGTACTGTCAAAAAAATGTTATAATTATAAAATTAAAAAAAAAAATTCAAAAAGGAATAAGCGGAAATGCCGCAGGGAGTGCCCATCAGTCGGGGGAAGACTGCCCTTGTTTCCTCCTGATTTTCTCTGCCACGTCCCAGAAGCCTCACCTCACCCTGCCTGCCTCAGTTTCCCCATCTGTAAAATGAGCCGGAGAAGGAACTGTCACACCGCCTCAGCGTCCCCGCCAAGAAAACTCCGGAGGCGGTGAGAAGGGGAGTCAGACGCGACTGAAAAATGACCCAGCAACAAGCCGTTTTAGCAACAGAAAAGGTGAAGGAACTCCAACCTACTTTGTAAAGTGGGATTGAAGGAGAGGGGTCTGGAGACAGTTATCCTTTTCCAGACACTGGCTCCCTACCGCGTGACGAGAGAAAAGCAGCCCCTCCTCCGACTCCTGAAGCTCCAGGCGGCCCCAGAGCCCTCGTCACGTGACTGCACAGACACAACTTCTATAGGAGGAGGCGGGCACTGCCTGGATCACGTGAAAGTGGAGTGCGGAAGTGGTGATTTGGGAAGTGTGCTCATGATTGGTCGGATTCGAGGAGGCGGGGCCGGTGGGGGCGGAGGCATGGGGGGAGCCGGCCCCGGGAGTCTCGTAGTCTCCAGGCGGGGATCAAGTTGAGGAACCTGCTAGCGCCTCCGCTGCGTTTCTCCTAACGGCAGGCCGCCCCAGAGACGCTGTAGCGTCGGAGGCTCTGCGCGCGCACCCGTCGCCGGGCCGCCGACCCTTCAGGCCCCGTGAACCTCGGCGGGGCGGCGGGAGCGGGGGGCCCGGGAGCCGGTGCGTGCGGACGGGCTGCGGCGGGGCGCCGCCGGGAAGCCATGTCCATGGAGGACCCCTTCTTTGTGGTGAAAGGGTGAGTATGGCGGTCCGGGGCTCGGCTCGCGGCGCGCGGTCCCTCGGGGGCGGACCCCCGGAGCCCGGCGGCCTGGTCGGGAGCAGCCCCAGGGCCCATCCTCGGGGCCGAACGCTGCTGGGGGGCCGGAGTTCCCTGAACTCCCTGAGGCCGAGCTCACTGTCAGGCCCGGACTGTGCCGCCGTGGAACGGTGACGGGGCAGCGATGAAGAAGTTTGGAGGGGGGACACGATCGTGCGTGGGTACCATGTATGGGAGGAAGAGCCTTCTGTGCGTCAGAGGAGAGGCCTGTGTGAGCCCGCGACTCCTCGCGGGGGCAGGAAAATTGGAGCAATGTTAGTATTAATAAAGCACAAGTCAGCTCCCGGGGCTCGGCAACAAGTGGCGGGGGAGGACGGAGTGCTTGGTGGGACGAGCTTCCTCCCCCGGGAGTTTGTTCTACCTGTGGAGGCGCCGGTCCAGCCCCTCGATTGACTCGACTTGGGCAAACTCCCATTGTCTCGGGCTCGGTGAGACCACAGACAGCCCGAAGTGTTGAAGCCTGTTTGAGGGAGGCGCGGCGCGGGTGTGTTGTTACAGCTCTGGGAGAGGGAATGCAGGCCACTGAATGCGATGGAGTGGATTTTTTTAAGTATGTTGAGTAATGTGATGAAAGAGAAACAGCCTTTCATAGTCAGTAATGATGTTGGAAAGAAAACAGCGAAACCGGCCAGAGCAAACTCTGCAGCTTTCCAGCGGCAGCGGAGGGGGGAGGGGGGCACACTTCTGAAGGAGAGGAGTTGTTTTTAAAACGTTTGCTTCAGTTTTATTTGTCCCTCCTGCGTTTGCTTTTTCTGCCTTCATCATCACCTGGACTGATCTTTGAAGTGTCTCAATCCATTAGTTGTCATCTCCCAGTGTGGGGGAGGGGTGCTCTTTGTTTTGTTCAAAGGGGAGGTAAAACTGAAACCTTTAGCAAGGGACAGAAAAAGGAGAATGAGATTGTAATTTCTCACTGACAACTGGTGTATGTTGGCAGCTTAGTCTGGGGGCCAGAGAAGCAAAAAAAAAAAAAAAGTCAAGTAGAAACTAGCAGTTTTCATAACCTAGAAAAGTGTGTAATGAAATTGAATAAATGTCAGAGTGCTACAAAGTGCTATATTGTCTTCACATTGTTAGTTATAATGACAGGAATGTAAAACTTCAAAAGTGGAATATCGAGCTGTTTTTTTCTTGTTTAGTTCATTATTTCAAGCCTGTGATATTGAGGTGTTCAGTGGGAAGACATTTAGCTTTTCTGATGTGGAAGAATGAAGGGAATGGATTATGTCATTAAAGCTAAGGTTTTGTACTGGTTATTGGATGGTAGTTTGGTGAGCCTCTTCTTATTCAACAAGTATTTTTAAATTAACATGTTATTAGATTATTCGAGAGATTCATATGTGCACAACATTGTGGTGGGTGTTGAATGAGATAGAAAATGTTTTCTGCTCCTTAAGTTGAGGAGATCAGAGGTACACGTACACACAGAATGGATAAATCCAAATGAGCCGCGTAGAAAAGTGTAACTAACACACGTGAAAATACAATTCAAGACTATGTCAGTTGTAAATTTTTTTTTTCATGTGTGTTAAATGTTGCATCCCTAACACTCAAGTTAGTATGGAAGAATAGACCAGTTTAAATGAATGAATAGGAAGTAAAGTATGCTTTGCTTTACTCCTTTTTTATGCTTTTGAGATTTGGCACACTTGGTGTCTTCCATCTGAATTCCTCTTCCCAGAGTCAATGCAAAATGGAATATAGGTTCCCAACTTCTCCCCCACCCAGCTGTCAGTGGAAGCACAGTCCTTTCTAGTTTTTTAAAAGCTTTTAATTCATAGAAATTGCAAGAAATCAAAAAGGTTTTATATAAATCAGAAGTTAATCATAAAAATTCTTAAAACCTATATTAGTAGGTCCTTACTGAATTTAATTCTCACAGTTCTTAATCTGTTTTCATTGACCTCTCTTTTGGTTCTTGTCCTGGAATTTTAAATACCATAACCTGAATTAAAAGCTAAATCAAACACTTTGAGCTTTTAGTCCTAATAAATTTGAATTGAACATGACTCCGCTGGGCTTTAGATCATCCAAATCTAATATTCCATTTCCCCTGTTCACTATTTCTGGAGATCTTTCTGGTCTTGTGACTCATAGGTTTGTTAACTTCTCTGTATTTCTCACTAAATTCCTATTTATGTCTGAGGAAGCATCTCTAGTTTTCTGGCTGATTTGATGGAAAGAACACTATTTGATTGGAATAAGTAGAACTGGCTTCCTATCCTAACTTTGACCTACATAACTTGCTATGGACTATTGGAAAAGTTATTTATCTTAACAAATCTCAGTTTTTTCATATGTAAAATGAAGCATAGAGTTCTTGCGTTGTTTATTTCATGGGGTGGTTAAAAAGAAAGAGTGGTTCTGTAAACCATAAAGTACTATGTCAAACATGCCTTACTTAAATTTTTTCTAAATAGTGTTATTTCTCTTTAACATTGTTTATATGTTAACACATTTTTAAAGAGTTTTGTTTCTAACAATTGTTAACCCTGAACCATTCTTATCCACAACTTGGTATGCCTCTAAAACTGTTATTTCAGAGCAGAATATAGACTTTCAATGACTGATCAAATCCAGTTCTTCTCAGCTCTCCGCTTCCCTACTTTCTCCTTAATGATTCATCCTTCACCAAGGAATATTTTTCCAGAATTTTACAGTTATAACAACAAACATTTTTTATGTATATACAGTAACAGTTCATTTGTAGCAAAAGAAAGAAGCTTGTTCTCTCTCCACAGAGTACTTGATGTTTGAGGTAAGTTGACTGATGTTATTTTCCCAAAAACTTGGGCTTTAAACCCAAAGATTCTTATGAAAACTTTCTCTTAAGTGTAGTTTGGTTCTAGGATCACTCATTTTAATCCTGTCCTTTTATTTTATAATTGAGGAAACATGTATTGAACCAGTCTACCTTGCACTATGCTAGGCTCCTTAAAGGTTACAAAAGTAGTGCACAGGACTTAGTTCCATAGCTTTACATGCTCTTCCTAAATAAAGTCCTCTGCCACTTCTCACATAAAGTTACTTAACCTCTCCTCTGTAAAGTGAAATGGTTGGATCATAGATGACTGCTAATAGCAGAGAAAGGCATGATTCAGTGAAAAGAGCACTAGATTGGGAGAGAAGGAACCAGTTCAAGCACTTACTCTGCCATTTACTACTTCTGTGACTGGAAAAGTTCTTTCCAATTCTAAATCCGTGATCTTAAGATGTACCTGTATGAAGCAATTAGAGAAGTTTTCAAGACAGGGATAAATCATAGGATTTGATTGGAATATGACTTTAGTGATTATGTACCCCAACTGCTCCCAGAAAGGAATCCCATTGTAACATACCTGACAAGTGTCATCCAACCTCTGCTTGAAAGGGGAAGTTATCTCTTTTTGGGATCTGGACAGTTGTATTTGTTAGTTAGTTTTGAGCCTAAATTTTTATGTCCTTGTAGCTTCTACCTATTGATAATGTTTTTGCCCTTTTAAGACCAAACAAAATAATCCTAGTTATAACCTAACAAAAAACTTGAAGATGGCTGTCATGTTCCCTTTGACTATTTTCTAAGCTAAATATTTCCAATTCCTCCAAACTATATATAATAAAATGAAATTATGGAAGCAATATTAGCTTATTTATTATTACTGTTTTTATTGTTAACAGATAATTGTTATATACCTTTTAGTTCCGCTGACTTTTATAAAAACCCTGTGAGATCATTGTGCAGGCCTTTTTTACTGATGAGAAAACAGGTTTGAAGAGATGAAACTCATCAGTCCATGTTTTTTCATTCTAAACCTAGCTCCCTTTCCTCTGTTACAAGTTTCCCCTAGATGTATTAGAAAAGGGAAGATAATTGGGTAGTAGTGTCAATCAGGAAAGAGTGCATGAAACAAAAAACACTTAACCTGCACCATGAAATAAATACAGGCCTGGATTAATAGAAATCTCAGTGACAGAAGTGTGTTACAGATCATAAGGCACACAACCTCACCTACTAGGTTGAACGTTGTCTCCATTTTATAGGTCATGGAAATTGTCTTGTCCAGGATCAGTTATATTTGTGAAGTTTCATTCTTAATCCACCTCTCAAACTGGAAGTAATTTCTCCCATAAATGGCCACATAGTACTTTATAATCTGATTTGTATCACATTAATTGTACACCTTTCCCACTAAACTGAAAATGGGACCAAGTGTGGGAAGAATTGGGCAAAGTAGCCTTAGCATAAGGGGTATGTTAGAGATTGGCTTGTTTCTATCATAAACAGTGACAAAAGATTAACCTGGAGAGTTAAGATGAAATCATTGTTGGAGGACCATGTGTTATACCAACATTTGGGTAAAACTTGACCTAATAGGTGACCTTTTTAGATTCTTAAGCAGGTCACATTAAAAACCAAAACCAGACAGACAGAAAATATATGTTGAGCTTAATTGGGAAGAATTGTGCATGATAAAGTACCATACTTAAAATCTGGAAGAGCCAAGTTTGAATCCTCCTACTGGTAATAATTGTGGAGCCAATAAGCAAGTTATTTTACCCTTCTTAGCTAAATTACTCACCTTTAAAATAGAGATTAGAACTTATAGGGCTTGCCATACAGTAATTGTAAGGCTCAACAAAGATGTTTGTACTTTGCAAAATTAAACTTAAAGCACTAAGTAGATGTCTATTATTATTGTTATTGATTACAAGTTTGAAGACTCATTGTTTTTGCAACGATCTTGTGTAATGATGGCTTTGATCTGGGGTATGCTGGTTTGGGCAGTAGAGTGAAGAGATGAAAACAGAGAACTTAATGAGATCAGTGGAGTACAAAGCAAATAGAATACTTTTTTTATTCCAAAGTTAATAGCTGAATGGTGGTTTTGGTGGCCAAAGCAGGAATTAGAAAAGAGAAGCTGATTTTTGTAGGAGGTAATTGATACAGTCATTATTTACAGAACACTTATCTATATACAAGTCATTGTGCTAGGCAATCTGGAAGGTGATTTTACAACAAAGGGTGAGGTCATGAAAACAAATAGAAATATAGGATTTGATCTCAAATGTGAGAATTGAATAGTAAAGGTGGACTGCAGATGTACTTTGGAGAGTTATGCATCATTTTAGAGACAGCAGTTGAAAGTGTCTTTATATATAGATTTGAATTTTAGCAGAACTAGTGAAAACTGGTAATGTTACTAAGTGAAATATGACAACTTAGATGTTTCTTAAGGCTTGTTACAAAAGGGAATTTGAACATCCTTTGTAGAATTAAAAATTTAAAAACCTGTTAAAGAGGGAATGTCCATATTTTGGCTAATTTGTGGTTAATTTGGATTGACTTAAATTTCTTTAGATCTACTGGCATTTCAGATATCTCCTTTTAACTAAAAGCTTTCAGTTCTTCCTTTGGTCAAAGATTCTTATAAGTATTAAAAATTAATGCAATTAAATTAATTCTTTTTCTTCCTTTTTAGGTAAAGATGCGCATTCTATTAGAGTCTCCAAAAAGAGAATTGTAATGAATAGAACAAAGGTCCTGAGTAAGCCATAAACTAGCTATTAGCACATCGATTGGTTTGCTGTTCATTGTTAAAAGTGAAGCACAATAAATTTCTTTACACATTCAGTCTATTCACTGTCAGCAACATGGCACAAACTTAGGAACACAAACTTGATTTGTTTTTCTGCCATGGTTGGTTGTACCTGTCATGTCCTGTTATTTAATTTGAAAGATTAGCTAAAAGAAGTAAGCCTACAAGGTTTGCCTGAATAAATACCTTGAATTTTTATAAGAACAAATGGGATAGTCTTTACTGATTGTAGCTACTCAACTCTTTGGTTAAAATCACAGTGCTAATGAGGCCAAAGTTGTATGTTTTGGCCCCAGCTAAATCAGCATTATTTGTTTTCAGAGCTTTGGAGTTCATCTTACTCAGCTGGTACATTTTTTTTCTTTATTTGTTAGTGGAGAAATTATAAAGAGAGTTGGCCTAGATCAGCATAAATCCTTTGCAACTGCATGGCAAACTTGATAATGAAGAATAGCAATTTTTTGAAAAATTTCTGATTTTAGTGTTTATGATGATGTTAGATTATGTGTGATTTGGGGCTCAGAATAAATGCGAGCACTTCAGTAGCTGCAGTAAAAGCTGTGTTGAAATATACCAGCCTTGACTTGATATGACTTGATGCACATTTCTTCTTGCAATTGTTCACATATTTCTTGAGTTTTAACAGGGCCAATAGATGCCAATAACTTATACATGAAATATGCCAATTTAGAGGTTTCTTAAGGCTTCTGTATCAAAGGGGAATTTATATTTTTATTTTCTTTGCAGAATTGATAGATATGTGTCCTGTAAAGGAGGGAACATCCAAATCACATATAGGCTATGTGTGTATACACAGATACATGCATATACCTATATCAGTTGGGGGGGGGATTTTTTTTTTTTTTTAAATCACTGCTTATTGTTAACTCATTTGTAATTTGGAATCCTAAAGAGTTGTTTGGTGCCTTGAGAGTTTAAGACTTGACTACAGTAATCACATAGCTAGTTTGTGTATATTAGAAGCAGCACTTGAACCCAGATCTTCCTGACTGAACAGCTAGTCTTCTAGCTGAGAGTTCCTTTCTATGGGAACTTAAAAATATTTTGGGGTGTAAAATTTGCTGAGGTTGACTTTAAAATTTTTATCTTGTGTTTTATTAGAAAAAGAGTAATCTTTTTTTTTTTTTCATAGTTGGATTTTTATTTCATTCCTTCATCTTCTTTTTTTTTTTTTTGTCAGGGAGGTACAGAAAGCAGTCAATACTGCTCAAGGGTTATTCCAGAGATGGACAGAACTCCTTCAGGATCCTTCTGTAGCAACAAGAGAAGAAGTTGATTGGACTACCAATGAGCTCAGAAACAACTTGCGAAGCATAGAATGGGACCTAGAAGATCTGGATGAAACTATTAATATCCTTTAATATTTTTTACCAGTGGTTTGCCAATACAGAAATCTTTCTCTAATCATTTTCTTAATTATATAATTTAATTTCCTTCCATGTTCTATGATTTACTGGGGTTTTTGTTTGGATCATGGTGCAGTCCAAAATGATTGACAGGTGAGCTAAGTAATTAGTAATAATCACATTCATTAACTATAAATGAAGAATTCTCCTCATAATTGAACAATTCAAAAATATTTTTTCATTTTTTTCTGTTTTCCTCTTCATTTTCCATCTATTATTATGAAAAAATCCAGTAGGGAAAGAAATCCCATGTTATTTTGTGACTACTAATACATGTAATTTTAAAAAATTATGTAACATATGGTTTGGCAATACAATGCTTTAAAAAAACAGATGGTGTTCAATTTAAATCCTATACACTTAACAAAATTTTTTTTCCTAATAAATATTCCCCATTCATCTCTTATAACAGTAATATCAGTGGCAGTCATAGCACATTAAACTTTGTAGGTTTTTGACCCAGAGACTGGTGTGAACAGAATTGTCCTTTAGGAACATCTGCTTCTTTATTGGAAAATGGAATAACTAGATGAAAAGACATTTATCAGAATCGTGTAGATGAGAGGTAAAGATGGCAAAAACTACATTATGAACTAGGGTACTGCTATTTGGGACAGATTCAAGAGACTTTAGCATGGATAAAACTGGCAGGATTTGGTGAGTGATGATCTGTGGGAGAGGGAAGACAGACCAACAATACCAAAGCTTCAAGGGTTGGTGCCATTAACCACGTATGGCATATTCTACCACTCAGTAACACTGGCCTTTTTGCTATTCCTCAAGCATAGTACTCCCATCTCTGGACTCTGTTTTCATAATTTTCTCCTTTCTGCCTGGAATGCTTTTCCTCATTTTTAAAGCATCCTTTTAAGACTCAATTCAAATGTCTTTCTTTACTAAGGCCTTTCCTTTGAGTCTACTTCCTATTTATATTGTATTTATATTTTTGTATGGATATAGTTGTGTATGTAATCTCTTGCCCATTTGAACATGGGTTCCTTGAGGGCAGGAGATAAGTTTTTGCTTTTTTTGTGTGTGTATCCACTTCTTAGTACAAGGGTTGTTACATAATAAACACTTCTTTAGATGTTGCTGGGAGAAATATCAACAGTCTTAAATAGAAAATACCACTTTGATGAAAAAAGTGAAGAAGAATTAAGAAGCTTCTTGCTAAGGGTAAAAGAGGAGAGTGTAAAAGCTGGATTGAAGCTTTTAAAATCCAAAAAATTAACATCTTGGAAAGAAAACTATAGAAAATTTGGACAGCAGAGTCTTTGTCTTGCCAAGAAAAGTCCATATAAGTATTCCTGTTCTATCAGACACGATCAGCAGGATGATTCAGAAAAACCTGAAGAGACTTAACATGAACTGATGCTAAGTGAAGTAAGCAAAACCAAGAGATCATTGTACATGGCAACAAGAAGATTATTCAAGAGATCATTGTACATGATAACAAGGTTATACAATGATCAATTCAGATGGACATGGCTCTTTTCAACAGCGAGGTGATTCAGTCCAGTTCCAATGGTCTTGTGAAGAAAAGAGCCATCTGCACCTAGAGAGAGGACTGTGGGAACTGAGTGTGGGCCACAAATATAGTATTTCCATTTTTTTGTTGTTGTTTGCTTGCATTTTGTTTTTCTCATTTTTTCCCCCTTTTTTGATCTGATTTTTCTTGTGCAGCATGATAATTGTGGTAATATATATAGAATTACTATGTGTTCAACATGGGTTACTTGTGGGGGAGAGGAGAGAAGGGAGAGAAATTTGGAATGCAGTTTTTTAAGAGTGAGTGTTGAAGACTTATCTAGATTTATGCATGTACTTTGAAAATAAAAAGCTTTATTTTTTTTTAAAAAGTCCATATAGTCAAAGCTATGATTTTTCCAGTAGCAATATATACCATTGAAAATTAGACTATAAGATAAATTGAGTGCTACAGAATCAGTTTTCAAATTGTGGTGATGGAGAAGACATTTGAGAATCCCTTGGTCAGAAATTAAGCTGAAGCTTAAATATTTTGGTCACTTAATAAGAAGATAGGACTCACTGGAAAAGACTCTGATGTTGGGAAAGACTAAAGGCAAAGGAGAAGAGGATGGTAGAAAATGAGAGGGATAGATAGTGTCATGGAAACAACAAACATGAGCTTGGACACATTTCTAGAGATAGTGAAGTAGAAAAGAGCTTGGAAGGCTATGGTCCATGGGATCACAAAGAGTAGTACATGTCTGAACAGCCACAACAAAATAAATGTTGATTGAATCATCCTTATAAAGGACCTAGAAAAGGTAATTAAATTTGAGGATTAGGAAGTCATTGATGATCTTTTAAAGATCAAATTTCAGTAGACTGTACACAGTATTGTAAAAGTAGGAACTATATATGAAGTTAATGGTGAAAGAAAGAAATTAGTAAAAACGGGTAATAGATTAGGTTTTTTTTTATTCTGTCCCCCTTCCCCAATATATTTATAATCTTAAGAGAAATTAAGAAGAGATAGCAAAATAAAAATATGAGATACAAATTACATTTGATATGTTTTCATGGTAGAAAAGAGAGAAATTGAGGGTGACTACTTTAAGATGGTTTTAATCTCAGTAAATGATAAGGCAAAATCATTTGCTAAAAGTTACTAAGATTTGGCTCATTTTTTTAAATGAAGGGGAAATAGTAAGATTGGGGCTTGAATATAGAAAAGATTTTGAACTGTTAGGAGAAAGCAGAGGGTTCAATAAAACAGTTGTTAAGCAGTCATGATATTTATAGAGAGTTTAAAAAGAGTCTACAACTAAATAACTTTTCCTTGCAGATTGTGATGTAGAATAATACAAACATTAGCCCTACTTTATAGGTAAGGAAAGTGACAATGAGAAAATTTGATTTAGCTTTGTGAATCCAATTACTATTATGGAACTCATTTAACACAGTTGGTTTTTTCTTTTTCTTTTTCCTTAATTTTTTAAATAAAGCGTTTTATTTTCAAAATGCATAGATAGTTTTCAACATTCACCCCTGCAAAATCTCATGTTGGAAAAATTTTTTTCCTCTCTCCTTTCCCCCAGTCCCTCTAGATGAAAAAGGAAAAAAGTGAGAAAGAAAACAAAATGCAAACAAACAACAAAGTGAAAATGCTCTGTTATGATCCACACTTAGTCACACAGTCCTCTCTCTGGGTGCAGATGATCCTCTTCACCACAAGTCCATTGATATTGGCTTGAATCATTTGGCCGTTGAAGAGAGCCACATCCATCAGAATTGATGATCAGTGATCTGGTTTTGCTCATTTCACATTTCTCTCCAGGCCTCTCTAAAATCATCCTGCTGGTCATTTCTTACAGAACAAAAATATTCCATAACATTCATATGCCATAATTTATTCAGCCATTTTCCAACTGATGGGCATCCACAGTCTCTCTGCTAAGCTTTGCTAAGAAAAGTGTAGCACAATCAGAATCAACTATGTTCCCTCAGACTGGCTAAGATGACAGGAAAAGATGATGATGAATCTTGGAAGGGATGTGAAGGGAAAACTGGGACAATACATTAATGGTGGAATTGCAAACTGATCCAACCATTCTGGAGAGCAATCTGGAACTATGCTCAAAGGGCTATTAAACTGTGCATACCCTTTAATCCAGCCTATATCCCAAAGAGATCTTGAACGAGGGAAAGGAACCCACATGTGCAAAATTGTTTGTGGCAGCCCTTTTGTTCAGATTTTTCTTTCACAACATCATTAATATAAAGATATATTCAAAATGATTATATATGTATAACCTATATCACATTACTTGCTCTCTTGAAGGAGGGGAGAGAGAAAAGGGAGAAAAATTTGGAACTCAAAATCTTATAAAAATGAATGTTGAAAAATCTTTACGTGTGATTGAAAAATAAAATACTATTAAGGGGAAAAAAGGGAGGGGAGAAATAAGATATTTAGTTTGTGTGGAGTTTTGATGACAATGAAGTTATTTTTATCTTGACTGCTGACCTACGCATAGTTGAAGCAAATCCTCGAAAATTCAACCTCGATGCAACTGAACTGGGTGTAAGAAAAGCCTTCATTACAAGCACACGACAAGTTGTCAGGGTAAGGAACATGATCTTGTTCTTTTGTGTTGGAAACAGGTAATATCTTGAATACCTTCCTCTTAGAATAAAGCTAATAGTTCTAGATCTGAAATCACCTTTCTTTTGAACCAGATTACTAACAAATGCCAATTTTCCAAATATTTTTCTTTAACAAAAGGCATCTGTTTTTAGTGAAATCAGATTTATTTCCTGGACCAGAGAAAAGATTCTAGGTAATGATCTGTTTGCTAGATATGGAAAATTTTCTTTAAAGGAGTTAAGGAGTCTTTCTTTTTCTTGTTTGTGTCCAGAACAATGGAAATGTGGATTGTGGAAACCACAATTGTATTCTGCATTGAGTGAAAAATCACATTAGTATTGTTGAAAATTAACTGCTATTGGCAGCTTTTTCCTCTAGCTAAATTACTTTTGGAAATCCTTATTAGTTACATTTGCTACTGTTGGTCTATGTTTAGGGAACAATTATTTTAGAACAGTAGAGGAAAACAATGAACTAATCAAACTATCTAGTTTATACTTAGTATGAATTGGGTAATTCCGGATACTGAAGGACCCAATAGCAAATACTATTTTTAAATGGTCTAGTGATTATTTAGCCATATACTTTCGTAGTTAGAGTAACACTATATGGTTAAGTATATTAGTTTATTGGGGAATACTCAATTTGTTAGGGGAAAATCTGTGACTAAGTATGTTTTAGAAAGCTTTCCCTTGAAAATAATTTAGGATCATTTCAGGGCTTCTGACTGTGACATGGTCATTTTGGGTAAGCAGTTTACAGATGACATTTTCAGTGTTAAGGATTATCAGAGCCACACAATTTAAATGGTAAATATGATCTCCTTTTACTGTCTACTTACAGTGATGATTATTGCTAAAATTTTAAATATTCAGATACTGTTATAATTGGCTTTACAATAGATTGGCTCTGTATTCCTGAAATGAAATGAGTAAAATTCTTTTTCAAATGTAGTATACATAGAAAGAAGACTGGATTAAGAGGCATCTAGTCCCTGTTGAGTTACAGAGTGACTTCAGGCAAGGTAAATCACTCCTTGGAGCTCAGGTTTCTTCATCTGTAAAATGGGGGGGAAGGATATGTGAAGGTTAAAGATTCTTTTCAAGTCTAAAATTCTATCAATTTATTAAATGTTTTTCAGTAATCAAAATAATCCATCATAAAGCAGATAATCTCCATTTTTGTTATATATAGCTGGGAAAACCAATGGTTGCATAAAGCTGTCTTTAAGTATTCTATGTGGTAATTGGAAAGAAAGTCAGAATTTATGGGCAAAATTCATTGTCTAAGATCAGTTTGGTTTCATGATTAGAAATAGAATTGAGTATTCATTTTCTGGCTTCTTTGCTTATTATCATTAGGAAAAACTTTATTTTCACATTATTTCTAAGAAAAAATGCCTTTTTATTCAAATCAGAATTTCAAAATATTAACATCCTGTGTGAACTGAGATTTAAATTTCACATGTCAAGTGTAACACTAAATTGTATTTTTTATAGTGGAAGAATCATTAACACTTTTGAGGCATCTGTTCAATTCAGATTTGTGGATTTCATTCATATGGAGATAGCATGGTATAGAGTAGCCATTTTGAAGACAAAAGTCCTAATTCTCCCTATAATAAGAATCCATGTGATTTTGGGCAACGCCTTTGCTTCTGTTTGTTTCCCCATTTAGAAAATTGATGGAATTAGTTTAGATTTTGCATTATGGTATGTAGTAGAAAGATGGCTGCACTAAGAGTCAGGCAGCTTAGGTATGACTTTCCTGGTTTTACCCTGACTAGTCCTGTGATGTTGGGGAAATCATTGAAGTTCTCTGAATTTCATTGTTCTCATCTGTCTAATGAGACGGAGCTGTGCTTGATCATCTCTGGGATCCTTTCCAGCTGTCTCATTTAAAGCATGTGTAGCTCGAAAAGTGATTTCTCATTTTTGCTTAAAACAAACAAAAAAAACCTTAGGTTAACCCAGGAATTATTTTGTCAAGATATGTTGAAATTATGAAAAAGGGTCTTGATGACATTGGATATTACAAATTATGCAATGTAATGCATGTAAAACTTTGGTTTTAGTGGTGGCTTCCTTGTACTACCATGTCATAACAATTAACATATCATCATAGGGTAAACCCAAGTATCACTTATCAATGTATTTGAGACATTTTCTGTTGGGATTGACAACTTCTTTATTGTTAGTTTTAAACTCTGTGTTAAAAAAGGAGATCAAAACTAAGGTTTTTTACATAGATCCAAAAAAATCATATTGATTTTAGAATATGTAGTGACATTGCCTTTAATTCCAACACTCATATTTAGATGAAACAAAGACTTTAGAGCCTTAAAGGAAGTTAAAGAAGGCAGTACATTCCAGACATCATCAAAATATGAAAGTAATGTAGACTGAAGGTGAAATGTCATGTATGGGGTCCAGCCAAAAGGTTAATTTTGACTGAATCGTGTCAATATATGATGAATTTTAAAATTAACAAATTTAAATTTTTAAGGAATTGCTTTCGCAATGTATTTATGAAGCAGTCAATTAAAAGCTATGCATAGTCGTTTTTTGTTTTTGAAAAGATATACTTCTTTTGTTGGTGAAAAACATTATGTGTGAATGACCTAAATATTGGACCATAATTTTCAGTTTAAGTTAATTTTTTTCTACTTTTTTTTTGTATCCTATTCATTACATAGGAAATGAAGGATCAGATGTCAAGTTCATCAGTTCAGGCATTAACAGAAAGAAAAAATAGACAGGTAAGAAAAAGATGATATGTTATATCCAAAAATAGCCCAAGATAAGTGAAGTTTAAGTCATCTAAAGTTATTTATGCTGCTGACTTCATGTAGCTTTTAATGTTCTCTAAGAGTAAATGCATATGTGTAAATTATAGTGCAGTAACTTCTAAAATTCTCCGAAAGCTTTATAAGCATACTTCTCCCTTACATTTTACTATTAAAACTTTGGTGAGATTTTGACATACTTTTGTTAATGAAATGTTTTTCTACATTTTAAGCACCTTTGTTTAAAAAAAAAAAGTGCATTTTGAACTTCTCATCTCACCTTTGGAAAATTATATGTGGATTTTTTGGAGGGAGGGGGAAATTGAGGGTATGGATGGTTGCATATACTGTTAGATTTAGGCAATATGTTAGTTTGTTCTTCCCCTCTCTCTTCCCCCCCACTTTGTTATAACAAAACCACAAACACCTCCATTTTTGTTGTAACATGTATTACATAGACACACCTCACAACTGGTTCAGGCATTTTCAACTTCCTCTAAAATGAGACTGAAATGAAAAACAAAATGAAAGAGGTATGGGTAAGTTGGATGGGAGATCTATAGTGGGTGTGGTAGGGTGGTAAATTCTTAAATGAAAAGTGATAAAAAAAATTAAAAATTATAAGTTAAAGAGAGTATTTTGGTATATAGAAGGTAGAACCTTTTTCTAGATCCAACAAGAACATTAAATGCTTTTTATATGCTTTCAGTATGTGGTGGAAGTACTTTGGGTTAATTTTTTTGTGCAGGGTTATATTATGTTACTGCTATCCCATTTATTATATGATATTTTTAAACATTTTATGTAATATTTTATTTTGCCTGGCCTCCGCAGCTACAAATATCATTTCCAAGATATCGTTTCATTTAAATGACTTATCTTAATCTGTAACAAGATTATTTTATAGTAAAATAGTTCTTATATCAAATTATCTTGTGTCAAATTGGCCCATCAGCCCAGTTTATGGAATAAGTTAGGTATTAAGTCCTTACAAAATTGTAACTCTTAGTAATTTGTACTGTAATTCTTAGAAGTTGTATTTATTTATTTATTTTTGGAAAAGCTATTATACTGTAGTGAGAAGAGCTAGTAAATCTTTTCAGAACATCTTATCCAAATTTTTTATTTAATTCATTTGTTTTACAATTCAAAAAAAAAATTTTTTTTTTTTTGGAGGCAATTGGGGTTAAGTGACTTGCCCAGGGTCACACAGCTAGAACGTGTTAAGTGTCTGAGGCCAAATTTGAACTCAAGTCCTCCTAACTTCAGGGTTGATGCTCTATGCACTGCAACAACTAGCTCCTCTTCAAAAATCTTTTTCAAGATAATTCTTCTTCTCTTCCTTAACCTGCCCCAGTTTTTCCCTTAGGTCCTGGAGCAGCTCTCAAATCTAGTGAATAGCCATAACCAGGCTATTTTTGGAGTTCCTCTTTCATTTTGTTTTTCATTTCAATCTCATTTTAGAGGAAATTGAGTAACAATACCTGAACCAGTTGTGATGGTAAGCCAGATATATATCCTCATAATTATATTTCATTTAAATTGGCCTTAATTCAGTAATTTTTTTTTAAATAAAGTCTTGATATTATTTGAAAGAGTCACCTTTTGCTTTTAGAGCAATAGGGAAAAATCTGAATCTTCATCATCATACAAGGTTGTTTCTTTAGTTCATATATGAGACATCTTTAACTTATAGCTCTGCAGTCTTGCTTCAGGGAATTGAATAAGAACAGCATTACATATTTTTAAAAATATAAACTGTTCCATGTTTTTTGAAACATGACTAATAATTAATACAACACCTCATAATATATGTTGTATGCTTCTTTTTTTATAGTGGTGAGGGAGAGGGGGAGAGAAAATCAATTGTAAATTGATAAACTAATTGTTATATAGTTAGTAAGTGAAATAAATTTGGATAAAAATAATTTAATTTCTTAGAAAACAAGTTAAATAAAATGATATGTGTAGGTTATGTTTCCTGGTATTCAATTTTGGTCAACTTTGAAAGAAAAATTTAGGGCCGAGGTTGTTTCTAAAAACATTGGAAAGTACCTTCCTTGCCCTTTCCTGAATGCCTTTCTCTTGTTTGTTTGTTTGTTTGTTTTAAATACTTATCCCTTAGATGTCTATAATTAAGTGTTCCCTGGTTTTGGTACCCTTTCAGGCCAGCTTTACTATTGATCTGTTTTGTTTTAAATTCTCTTTTTTGTAAAACTTGTCCTGCACTGTCACATTCTGATTTCATACTAAAAAAGTTAATTTTATTAACTATTAACTATTCCATCCTAAGGATATCATGAAAAAACAAAAATGAATCCCCAAAGACCCCTCCAGGAATCAGCAAGCACAAGTTCCCCATCCACCAAGGGCCCAATGGTTCTCTGTATAATCCCTGTCTTTTCTCCTTAGGGCTGATGGTGGTTCTAAGGCATTATAAACTTTTAGCTTCTTCCTATCAGACTTTTTATATTAAAAAATTCCTTGAATCCCAACAAAAAAATTGTTTGGAAAGAAATGGGCAGAATTAATAGAAAGAAGCTGAATTAGCTCTCATCTACAACTTCAGATTATAAAATACACCAGGCTGAATACTGATGGAGAAATCTAGAAAAAGTCGCAGTGCATCCTTTACCTGGTCCAAATTGGCAAAGAAGGACAGACAAGAAAGTCTGAAGACATTGAGTACAATCAAGGCATAAATATGGCCTGAAGAACATCCTGCCACTCAGGGAGAGGCTGCATACTACCACCAACTTAGGCTGGGGCAGCCCTCTCAAAGAAGTAACTTCCTCAGGTATGAAACCTTTAGGCAGCATACAAGAAAGGAAATCCAGAAGTCAGTAGCAGCAATGGTGACTCAGAGTCCCAGCTTACCCCAAGATCTCACCTCTACCTTCTGGCCTAGCCTGCAAAGAAATAATCAGGGCAGGAAACAGACCAAAGGGGAGGCTATAACTCTTCTTCTTTGAACCAGCAGAGCTTTTTAGCTGTCTAATGTCATGAAATCTAATGGCAGCTTTCTCTTGCATAGACCCAAATTCAGATCATGAAGTTGCAAAGCTCAGACCTGGAGAGCAGCAATAGAATTTTCCTTTAGTCAAATCTCTTTGTGTGTACTGATGATTTATAAGTCCAAACTTGTCCCTAAGATCCTGGAACACTCAATAATTCAAAAAACCAGCAATAAGATCACCCTAGGCCATTTCTCCAGATATGAGGCAGAACCCCTAATGTCAAATATAAGTATGGAATAATGGGCAAAGGCAAAAAGAACCATACCATAATGAACTAATGTTGGTGGATAAGGATGCTCAAGACATAGATTCAGAAGAAAATGACTCTAAAACATCTATAAGAAAAACCTATTTTGTATACAAAGTCAACTAGAATTCCTGGAAGCAATGAAGCAAGAAATTTCTTTTTTCTTTTCTTTTTTTTTTTTTTTTTTTAAGTTTACAGATGTTTTTATAAATGGCATGAAAGTGCTAAAATTTAGGGATTTTTTTTTTTTTTTTTTTTGAAAACAAAGTTATGGAAAAAAGAATTGAAAAGAAACAGGAGTTTCAAAAGCTTTCCCAGGCAATAAACTCCTTGAAAATTTAGATGGACCAAATAGAAGCCTGTGCTTTCATGAAGCATCAAGAAACACTAAAAGAACTGGAAATCAGATGAAGGAGAAAAAAATTTAGGAATCACTAGGCTAGATAAAGGCAGTCAGGAATGCAGTGGATAGTATGTCATACTGGAGGCAGGACGGCTCTTCATGAGTTCAGATCTGGCCTCAGATACTTATTAGCTGTGTGACTCTGGGCAAGTCACTTTTAACCCTGTTTGTCTCTGTTTCTTCATCTGTAAAATGAGCTGGAAAAAGAAATAGCAAACCTCTCCAGCACTTCTGCCAAGGAAATTCCAATCAGGGTTCTGAAGAATCAGAATCGATAACTGAACAACAAAGACAATATGAACTCCAGGTCATCTTATTTCAAGAAATCTTAAAAGAAAATTTCTCAGATCTCTTAGAACCAGAAGGTAAAGAATCCATTGGATATCTCCTGCAAGAAACCCTTAAATGAAAACTCACAGTAACATCACAGCACAAATCCAGAGCTTCCAGTCAAGGGGGAAAAAAATAAATCTACAAGAACCAAGGAACCAGAATCAGAACACACATGATTTAGCAATCACCATTATAAAACAGCAAACTTGGAATACAATATTCCAGAAGGCAAAGAATATGGGTTTATAGTCAAGAATAATTTAAACATCAAAACTGAATATATATTAAAAAGGCTGTAGGGAAGGAAGGGACAGTGTAGCAGTGCAGGAATGTAAGGTCCTTTAATGAAATAAAAGATTTCCATACAGTGCCAAAATGTTTGTGGCAGCTCTTTTCGTAAAAGTGGCTAGAAACTGGAAAATGAGTGGATGTCCATCAATTGGAGAATGGTTGGGTAAATTATGGTATATGAAGGCTATGAAATATTATTGCTCTGTAAGAAATGTCCAGCAGGATGAATACAGAGAGGTTTGGAGAGACTTACATGAACTGATGCTTAGTGAAATGAGCAGAACCAGAAGATCACTATACACTTCAACAACAATACTGTATGAAGATCTATTCTGATAGAAATGGATATCTTCAACATAAAGAAGATCCATCTCACTTCCAGTTGATCAATGATGGACAGAAACAACTACCCCCAGAGAAGGAACACTGGGAATTGAATGTAAACTGTTAGCACTACTGTCTTTTTACCCAGGTTACTTATACCTTCAGAATCCAATACTTAACGTGCAACAAGAAAATTGGATTTATACACATATATTGTATCTAGGTTATACTGTAACACATGTAAAATGGATGGGATTGCCTGTCTTCAAAGGGAGGGAGTAGAGAGAGGGAGGGGAAAATTTGGAAAAATGAATACAAGGGATAATGTTATAAAAAAAAAATTACTCAAGCATATGTACTGTCAAAAAAAAATTTATAATTATAAAATTAATAAATAAAAAATTAAAAAAAAAATTTCCATGCATTCCTGATGAAAAGATTGATGCTTTAGAGAAACTTTAAAATTTAACCAATAGATAATTAACATAATAAATAATAGATAATAACAATAAATAGGAGTGTTAAAAAAGAAAATTCTAATGAACAATGATAGACTAAATTATAAATTTCTTATATCAAATACAGGGAGATGATACACATGCTCCTCTGAACCCTATCATTAGGGTTCCTAGAAGGGATTAGGCAAGTCTGAGAGTGATTCTGTTAAATTTTTTTTTTTTTTTTTCCTTCCTGAGGCTGGGGTTAAGTGACTTGCCCAGGGTCACACAGCTAGGAAGTGTCTGAGACCAGATTTGAATTCTGTTCCTCCTGAATTCAGGGCTGGTGCTCTATCCACTGCGCCACCTAGTTGCCCCAATTCTGTTAAATCTTAATAATCTTAAAAAATATATGGAAAACAGATAAAAGAATACACTAGAGGAGAAGGAAAAGAAGAATAGAGAAAATTATCTCATATAGTTAGAGATGCACATGTAATTATACAAACAAGAAGATTGGGAGTGGTAGCTGACATTTGAACCTCAGTCTCACCTAAACTGTTCAAAAGAAGGAAGAAAACACAAACACAAAAAAAAAAAAAATAGGAAAGGAAAGCGTTCTTCCTCTTTGTAGGAAGTTGGGAAAATTAGAGTAGGAAAGGACTAAGCAAAACAGAGGACATACACAAATATTTTTATCTCTTGGAGAGGGCAAAGTATGGGAATCTAAGGGAATGCACACAAATTGGAGAATGGATGAATAGATTATGATATGCAAATTATCTCTTAGTGGAATAACCAGCCAGGATTTCAGAAGACTAATGGTGAAACAGGCTGCCTTCCTCCTAAGAAGTGAAGGACTCAAAATGCAACAGATTTTTTTTTTTTTAAGGCATGGCCACTGTGGAAATTGATTTTGAATGATGCTGCATGTGTAGTTTGTAAAGGGGTTTGGGGAAGAAGAAGGAAGAAAGGAAATAGAATTTGGCTAATTAGAACAAGGTGGTTTTTTTTGTTTGTTTGTTTGTTTTTAATGAAAACATTCTTATATTGTCTCTTGGGAACAACAGCTGAAAGTATTTCAGATGGCTTCTAGAGTTGTATAACTTGAATCTTCCACAGTTTGGAAGACATACAAGCTTTTGTTCTATTTTGACTTATCTTTTTTTCCCCCTAGGTATACATGTATATTAACTTTCTTTGATACATATTTTTATGAATCATGTTGGGAGAGAAAAATCAGGAGAAAAAAAAAGGGGAAAAACCACCTGAGAGGAGAAAAGAAAAAAATTAACACAGTGTGTGTTGATTTACATTCAATCTCTTTTAGTTCTTTCTGGATGTAAATAGTGTTTTCTATCCAGAGTTTATTGGGATTGCCTTGAAACACTGAACCACTGACAAGAACCAAGTCTTTCCCCAATTGATAGTCATCTATCAGTTCTTTGCTACCAAAAAAAGCTGCTATAAAAAAAAAAAAAAAAAAAAAGCTGCTATAAATATTTTTGCACATGTGAGTCTGTTTCCCTTCTTTATGATTTCTTTGCGATTACAGACCCTGTTGTGTCACTGCTGAGTCAAATGGCTTTATAACCTTTTGGGCATCGTTCCAGATTGTTCTCCAGAATGGTTGCATCAGTTCACAACTCCACCAACAATGCATTAGTGTCCCAGTTTTCCCACATCTCTTCCAACATTTGTCATTATCTTTTCCTGTCATCTTAACCAATTTGAGAGGTGTATGTACCTCAGAGTTGTTGTAATTTGCAGTTTTTTAATCAGTAGTGATTTTTAGAGCATTTTTTTCGTGAGTGTAGATGGTTTTGATTTAATCATTTGAAAATTGTCTGTTCTTCTCCTTTGACCATTTATCAATTGGGAAATGACTTATGTTCTTATAAATTTGACACAGTCCTTTATATATTCTAGAAATGAGATCTTTATTACCCTACTTGCTACAAAAAGTTTTTCCTAGTTTTGTATTTCCCTTTTAATCTTGTTTCTATTGGTTTTGTTTGTACAAAACCTTTTTAATTTAATGTGATCAAAATTGTCCATTTTGTTCTCTAGTATTTTGGTCATAAATTCCTTCCTTCTCCAAAGAGCTGATAGGTAAATTATTCTTTATTCTCCTAATTTGCTTATGGTATCACTCTGTATGCTCAAATTAGGCACTCATTTTGACCTTGTTTTGGTATGGAGTGTGAGATAGATGTAAGTCTAAGCTGAGTTTCTGACTATTTTCCAGTTTTCCCAGCAGTTTTTGTGATGTAGTGACTCCAGAAGCTGGAGTTTGGGGGTTTATCAAATAATAGGATACTAAAGCCTTGATCATTTTGACTCCTCTTGACCTTGTTTGTCTAGGCGCTGCTAGGAGAAAGTGGGGGTCAGAGTTGGAATGCTGGGGTAGATAAATATGGCCGCCTGGATCGAGAACTGCAGAGAGCTAATGCCCACTTCATCGAGGAGCAGCAGGCCCAGCAACAGGTGGGTGACCAGAGAGCCTCCAGATTAACTGAAACAAGAGAAGAATCAAGGATAACACAATCCACTTAGCTTTCTCTGATTAAGAGCCACCGTATTTACTTTCTTAGTGAAAGTAGACCTCAAAGTAGGCCTTTAGTAGGTCTTTTCCTGTGGTTGACGGGGCTGTTTTCTTGATGTTTATTGTAGTTAAGGGGTATAAGGCCTCTTTTAGCGTGCTATTTTGTTTCAAGAGGACTATGACTGCTTGTAGCTCTTGAAAAGCAGGCCAGATATCCAGAAATAAAAGACAAGGCTGTGCATTTAAAAAGAAAATGTCCTTCACAACCCCCACTCAGCTACTTAGCTGTTTGTTCATTTAGACAAAGGCACTCTTAGAAAAATTGAGTTCTTGTTTCTTTATTGAAAAGTCATCTATTGGTACCATTGTATATTCAAATGATAGACCTTTTAAGAGGGTAGGGAGGGGAGAGAAGAAACAAGGAAAAGAAGTAGATCATATAATTTTTTTTTGTTTTTAACAATGCAGTTGATGCTTTAAAAAATTTGATCACTAGTAAGTCAGATTACACTTGAAAGACAATTTCTTAATTTCTGTTTTATGTACATAAAAGTTATTGAAATTTACTAGTTGCCATTAATGAGTTGGCTTAGTCACTTTCGATTTACTTTTGATAGTCATCAAACAGATAAAAGACAAATATGGGAAAGATTGTGATTACAGAATGGAAAAACAGGGGTGTCATTGTAACATGTAGGCATACGCACCCATAGTTTGTCCCTGAAGAAAAGGGGAAATGCTTTGTTTGTAGTGGTGACTACACATAGTTGCTAGAATCTTGCATTTACCTCTGTAATAATCCTCTCTTTCTAGTGTTCATTAAGAATATTCTATCAAGGGGCCATTTCTTCCCCAAGGCACCTATCACCTTCACAGTGTCCTTCTGGATAATGTTTGAACTCTATAGCTAGACTCAACTTGCTTCAGCCCACTGGTGAATATCTTTCTCATTGAACCCCTGCTACAGATGATCCCTGTTGTTTAACAGTTGAACCTTTCAAGTCATGTATTCCTTGGGGGATAGATTTGGGCCCCTCATCTCTGATCTTTGCTTCTGAACTTCATCCAGCTGAGGGTGGCAGAGCAACAACTAAGGGCCTGAGCTTTGAACCAGGTAAAATAGGTTTTAATTGGTTTAACTATTTGTTTGCCCTTAGTTGATCGTGGAACAGCAGGATGAGCAGTTAGAGCTGGTCTCTGGCAGCATCGGGGTGCTGAAGAACATGTCACAACGCATTGGTGGGGAGCTAGAGGAACAGGCAGTGTAAGTATTGAGAAATAATCCCATTGCAAGGGGAAAAAAAGTAGGTTGAAGAGAGAAGCCATTCTCCAGTGAAATTGGTGAGTAGTGACTGGTGGTTTCATAGCAGATAATGTTAAGAGATATTTTGTTTACACTAAATCTTTTACTTAGGAACAACTGTTGCTAAACTAGAACTAGTGGAAAACTCAAAACATTCAGCAACTTAAACTATGTGATTTCAGCATTTTAAAAATATGCCATTAGAAAAAATGGTTGCTTCTTTATGATACATGTATACATGTGTAACCAGAAGGGACCTCCCAAATGATCTGGACCATTATTGTAGAGATGATGAGACTGATTCCTCTTCTCTACCTTTCTCCCCCATACAACCAAAAACCCCTTAAGTGAGATCACCTCCTTCAGCAAACATCTATAAAGCTCCTATTTAAATGTGCTGGGTAAAGTAGGCGAGGTGCCAGAGATAGGAAAGCAAGAATGAAATAGTCCTTGTCCTCAGAGAGTGTGCATGCCATTGAGAGAAAACAATGGGAACCATAAAAACAAATTCAGAATATAGCCATAGTAATTTCTGAAGGAAGAAAGTGGCATGGGAAAGGCATTAGCAACTGGAGAGACCAGGAAAGACCTTATGCTGGAATTGATACTTGAGCTGACCTTTGACGAAAATAAATCTTTATATTCAAGGTGAGGAGGGAGTGCCTTCCAGTCATGATGTGGTGATGGGGGATGGAATATTGAATGTGAGAAACACTGAGTAAATAAAAAGGAACAGTGTTTAAGGTGGGGGAGATTAGGGAACTGTATTGCCAGTAGCTTTAAATATCAAACAGGAATTTGTATTTTATCCTAGAGACAACTGGAAGCTAGCAGAGTTTCTTGAGCAAGGGAAAGAGAGTCTCAGAAATGAGCTTCCTTTCTTCCTCCTCCCTTTCCCTAGCTCTTGCACCCAACTCTTTCTTTCACTCACACAGCTGCAAACCTAGTTCAGACCCTTCTCACTTGAACCTTTGTAATGATCTGTTCTCTTAATCAGACAACAAATACTAGTTTTATCTTTATTGACATATTATTTTGGTACATCATCTACATTTTTCCTCCCTTCCATTCCTTCTGAATCACTTTTGCTAGATCTTCACCCAGGTGGTATTATGCTATTTTCCCCATGGCTCTGATCTGGTCCCTTCATTTTTCTTTTTTTTTTTTTTTTTTTTTTTTTGAATTCTTAGTATTTTATTTTTCTCCAATTACATTCAGTTCCAAATTCTTTTCTTTCCTCCCCACTCCTATCATTGAAAGAGCAAGCAATTCAATATAGATTATTGTGTGGTCGTGAAAAAATTTTCATATAGGTCATCTTGTGAAAGAAAACAAAGACACCCCCCCCAAAAAAAAAACACTCAAAAATAAAGGAAGTAAACAGTATGTTTCAGGGGGCAGCTAGGTGGGGCAGTGGATAGAGCACCAGCCTTGAATTCAGGAGGACCCAAGTTCAAATCTGGTCTCAGACACTTAACACTTCCTTGCTGTATGACCCTGGGCAAGTCACTTAACCCCAGCCTCAAAGGGCAAAAAAAAGTAGGTTTCAATCTATTCCGACACCATCAGTACTTCATAATATTTTTTCATCACAATACCTTTAGAGTTGTCTTGGATCATTGTATTGCTGAAAATAACTAAGTCATTCACAAATGATACTACAATATTGCTGTTGTTTTGTATACAATACATTTTATTTTGTATCAGTTTTCCAGTCTTTCCAGATTTTTCTGAAAAATATCCTATTTATTCCTTAGAGTACAGTAGTATTCCATCATAATTACATGGCACAATTTGTTCAACCATTTCCCAATTGATGACCATCTCCTAATTTCCAACTTCTTGTCCGAAAGGAACTGCTATAAATATTTTTGTACCTATAAGTCCTTTTCTCTTTGTGTGTGTGTGTATCTGTATCTGTATCTTTTTGATAATAGACCTACTAGTGGTAGTGCTAGGTCAAAGGATATGGTTCTATGGCTCTTTGGGCATTGCTCCAAATTTCTGTAAAGAATGTTGAATCAGTTTACAATTCCACCAGCAGTGTATTAATTTTTCATTTTCCCCATATTCTCTTTAACATCTTCTTTTCTGTCTTATTAGCTGACCTAATATGTATTTGGCAGTTTCCCAGACTTGTTTAAATTTACATTCCTCTAATCAATTGTGACTTAGAACACTTTTTTTTTTCTGAGACAATTGGGGTTAAGTGACTTGCCCAGGGTCACACAATTAGTGTCTGAGGCCAGATTTGAACTCAAGTCCTCCTGATTTCAGGGCTGGTGATATATCTATTACACCACCTAGCTGCCCCCTTAGAACACTTTTTCATATTATTATAGATAGCTATGATTTGAAATCTCGTGATCATCAATTGGGGAATATATCCTATTTTTATAATTTTTTTTATAAATTTGACTCATTCCTCTATATATTTGAGAAATGAGGCCTTTATCATAGAAATTTTCTTCAAAATTTTTCCTAGTTACGAGTACTTAATGTATATCCCTGCATCCTATTTATGTCCTACCTGTTCTGTTCTATCTTATCTTTATTCCCATCTCTCCTCAAAAGCATTTTGCTTCTGACTACTGCCTCCTTCAGACTGCCCTCCTTTCTATTATACACACTGCCTTTTTTCTTTATCCTCTTCCTTTCCTACTTTGCTTTGTAGGTTAAGATAGATTTCTATGAACAATTGAATGTGTTTTTCCCTTTTTGAGCCAATTCTGATGAAAGTAAGGTTCACCCCTCCCATTTTTACATTCACTGTAAAAGCCTTTTATTGTGTTTTTTATAGAAAATAATTTACCCCGTTCTATTTCTCCTGTTCCCTTTCTTTCAGTGCATACTTCTTTCTCACCTCTTAATTTTATTTTTTACATACATTGTCATATATTCCTAACTGCTTTATAATGAGAATGCTTTTATGAGCTGAAAGTATTGAATATAAACAGTTTAACCTTATTAAGTTACCTTTTCTGTTGACCTTTTTATGCTTCTCTTGAATCTTGTATCTGAAAATCAAATTTTTTATTCAGCTCTGGTCTTTTCATCAATTGCATCTATTTTGTTGAATGTCCATTTTCCCCCTGAAGGATTATACTCACTTTTGTTGAGTAGGTGATTCTTGGTTGTAATTCAAACACCTTTGCCCTCCAGAATATCATATTCCAAACCCTCTTAATCCTTTAATGTAGAAGCTGTTAAATTTTGTGTTATCCTCACTGTAGCTCCACAGTACTTGAATTGTTTCTTTCTGGCTGCTTGCAGTATTCTCTCATTAACCTGAGACCTCTGTAATTTGACTACAATATTCTGAGAGTTTTCATTTTGGGTTTCTCCTTCAGGATGTGATTGGTGGATTCTTTAGATTTCAATTTTTGCCATCTAGTTAGAATATCAGGACAGTTTTCCTTGACAATTTCTTGAAAAATGATGTCTAGCCTCATTTTTTGATCATGGCTTTTCAGGCAGTCCAATAATTATTAAATTATCTCTCTTGGATCTTCCAGGATTTTCCAGGTCAGTTGTTTTCCCAATGAGATATATTTCTTATATTTTTTCATTATTTTGGTTTTGTTTTATTGTTACTTGATTTCTTATGATGTCCTTATCTTCTATTTGCTCACTTCTAATTTTTAAGGACTTTTTTTCTTCCATGAGATTTTGTACCTCCTTTTCCATTTAGCCAACTGTACTTTAAGTTTTTTTCTTTAGTGAATTTTTATGTCTTTTTTTTGGTTTGTTTTTCCCAATAGACCATTTCTGTTTTTCAAGACATTCTTCTCCTCATTGACTTTTTGTATCTCTTTTGCCATTTGACCTATTTTTAAAGGTGTTATTTTCTTCAGAGCTTTTTTTGTGCATGTGTCTCCTTTATCAAGCTGTTGACTTTTTTTTCATGATTTTCTTGTATCAGTCTCAAATCTCTTCTCCAGTTTTTTTTCTTTAAATTCACATTTTTCTTGGAGGCTTGGATACTGCAGTTTTGACTTTGTTATCTTCTGAGTATGTTTTGATGTTTCTTGTCACCATAGTAACTTTTTGTGGTCAGAATTTTTTTGTTTGCTCATCTTTCCATTCTATTTCTTGACTTTTAAAAAAGCTTGGTTAAAGTGGGGTCACTGTCCCAAGATTCAGGGATTTTGTGCTACTGTTTTCAGAGATACTTCTAGGGATTTGTAAGTTTTCGGTTCTTCCAAGGTGGTATGATTTACAGAGAGGTGTATTAATCACTCACCTGCTCTGTGCTCTGGTCTGTGAGTGACTACAAGCACTCTGTTGTGCCTTAAGACTGGGAAGAGAGTACCTGCTTCACTGTGGTCTCAAAATCTCTCCTAATGCCTGAATTGCCACCCAGGAGAGCAATCCAGATCTGAGTATGGGCAGAGCAGCAGAGTCCTATTTCCAGTGTTCAAACCCTTTACTGTCTAGGGGCTGAGAGTTGTGGAAGCACTAGCTGCTGATGCTGATTCTGTGATTCCCCAAGGCCTGTTCCTGGCTTTCAGGGCCTGGTCTGCCCTGGACTGTGCTCTACTCTCAGCCCAGTGTGACAGAACTTTCCTTCTCAGTTTCTTTGGCTGTAAAATTATTTCACCCTGTCCTCCTGTGGGTCCTGCCACTTCAAGAATTGTTTTATGGTATTACGTAAAGTTTGGAGGGATTGGGGAGGGATCAGATAAGTGGCTGCCTTTTCTCTGCCATATTCACTCCACCTCTCTCAACTATTTCATCTGGTGATTTCATCAGCTTCTATGGATTGAATTGATTCTCAAATCTGTTTATCCATCTCTTTCCTTTCTTCTGACCTTTAGACTTTAATTTCCATATTGGCACCTCAGATTGATTGTCACAGAAGCATCTCAAATTCAACATGTTCAAAATTGAACTAAATTTCTCCCCCTCCCCCCAATTCCCTAAGCCTCTCTTTGACTTCCTTATTACTTTTGAGGATGCTGTCATTTTCCCTGTGACCTAGGCTCACAATCTAGGTATGCTCGATTCCTCCCTTTTTCTCATCATTCCTATATCTAATTTGTTGCTATAATCCCCTTACTTTTGTTTTTGCAATATCTTCTGTGATACTACCCTGGGACAGGCCTTCATTACAGTGACTCATGGTAGATTGTTGCAATAATATGGTCTCCTTACTTTAAGTCTCTCCTTACCCTAGTCTGTTGTCTGCTCAACTGTCAAATTGAAAAAAAAAAAAAAGAAAGAAAGAAAAAAAAAAAGTCTTACCACATCTCTTTTCCCCAATCCTCAATTCAGTCAACTCCAGTGATTCTCTCTTACGTCCTGAATCAAATATAAAATTATGTTTGGCTTTGAAAGCCCTTAATTACCTGACCTTCCAATATGTGGGCACTCCTATATTAGACACATTTCCATATACTCTTTTTAAAAATACATATTTATTTAATGATTTTACCAATTAACATTGTTTAAGCAATTTTTGATATTTGGTCATTTTTTGTGTTTTTTTTTTTTTTTTTTTTTTTTTTTTTTTTTTTCTATTTTTAGTTCCAAATTTTCTCTCTCCCTTTCTTCCTCTTCCCCTTGAAAAGGCAGGCATTCTGATTATATATATGTAAACCTATTTCCAAACGTACATAGTCTTGTTATGAAGAAAACACAGACTAAATGAAAAAATTTCAAGAACAATAAAGTTTATTTTATTTTATTTTCTGAGGCATGGGTTAAGTGATTTGCCCAGGGTCACACAGCTAGGAAATGTTAAGTGTCTGAGATCAGATTTGAACTCGGGTCCTCCTGAATTCAAGGCTGGTGCTCTATCCACTGCGCCACCTAGCTGCCCCTGAACAATAAAGTTTAAAAAGCATGCTTTGATCTGCATTCAGACTCATCACTTTTTTCACTAGAGATAAATATTTTCCATCTTAAATCCTTCAGAATTGTTTTGGAATTGTGTTACTGAGAATAATAATTGAACCATTCCCAATTGATCATCATACAGTATTGCTATTATTGTGTACAATATTCTCTTGACTCTACTCATTTCACTTTGTATCAGTTTATGTAAGTCTATTCAAGGTTTTCTGAGAACATCTTGCTCATCATCTCTTCTCCATATATACTGTTTGATCTAGTTATCCTGGCCTTCTTGCATTTGCCCAATTCAAGTTCACTCCATTTTTGGACTTTATAAATCTGCACTGACTTTCCCCTCATGCCTGGAATCTTTTTTGTCCCTGCCTCCTTCAAGTCTCAGCCTCTTTCAGTCTTCATTAGTGCTAGTGATTTGGATCTTTGTATAGCTCCAATTTATTTACCACATAATTTGTTTGTATATAGTTGTTCACATGTTGTCTTTCTTAGAATGTGAAGACCTAAAGGGTAGAAATTGTTTTTGCTTTTCTTATGTTCTCATCTCTTAATGCAGTGTCTAGCATATAATAAATGCTTAATATCTCTTGTCTATTAACTAACTGGAGAGAGGTAAGGGCAGGATAAAAAACTTTTATCTTGAGGGTTTTTATTTGCATTAGGGTGGGAGATGTTTTCTTTCACAACACGAATTTTATGGAAAGTTCTGTGTAACTTCATGTGTGGTTTCTTAATTGTGGGTGGGGATAAAAGAGAAGCTAAAACTCAAAAATTTTAAAAACAAATGTAAAAATTTTTTTTTTGTTTTAAATGTAACTGGGGAAAATATTAAATAAATAACTACCCCAAAAAAATACTTCAATTGAATTTTAAATGGCCATTTTCTGTCCCTTATACAGTGTGACATGTTGAGACTGTTCTTGGACATTGCATACATGCCAAACCTGTGACCTGGAAAGCACATTTTAACTTTCTGCAAATTATTTATAGAATCCTTATTCAGCACCTCATTTTCTAAAATTAATTATAAGCTAAAGGTGCCCCAGAATATATGAGAGGATATCCTGTCTTACTCTAGTGGTTTCATGAGTGAAGAATTACTTAAAAGTTTTAATCAAAGTAAAAGCTAAACAATTGTTAATTAAAAAGATGATTCCGTTTTTGTCATGCACATTTGAGCTCTGTGAAATGTGTTTTTCCCCTTAAATTTTCCAATTTACTATTTTTTCAAAAAGTTCTAAGCAGCTGAAAATACCAAGTCTTTCCTTATGCCAGGGAAAGACACTTTTCACTCTTTTTCTCTTCACTGCTCCCCACTCCTACTTCCCATGCTACCCCTCTCACCACTATCACCACCCCCAGTGAATTAAAGTAGTATTGGACACAGTGTTAAAGTTAGTCCTCCAGTTATGTTTTAGCTTTAAAGGACTGGACTAGTAAGGGGACCAAAGTCTAAAAGCAGCCAAACATTTTTATTCTTTTCCTTCATTGTGGAAGAAACTGTGCTGTGTGCTGGGCAGTTTGTTGGAGGAGGGAGTATGGGGAGACTCTCCCAACACACATACATATTTCCAATAAAGGCTTAGCTGTAGTATGGTGTCTGAATACCTCTGAAGAGATCACATTATTTAAAATCAATGCTGCTTATTTTCACTGAGGTGGAGCCAGAGAGCATATTTTATATAACTAACTTTGGATCAAGCAAACTCAGAGATGTGTCTTGGCACTAATCCGGACCTAACTGTAGGGACAACATTTGTTTTGGCCTTCTAGGTCTGCAGAGTGCTTCAGGGGCACCTTCATTAATCCTCATCCTGTAAGGAGTTGATTTACTTCTCCTGCTTTTATGCATGAATAAACAAAGGTTCAAAATAGTTCAGGAGGCATAATTTGCCTTCCTGGCCTGTGTTAAACATCTCTACATACTTCACTTTGATCAAGTAAAATAATAATGAAAATTTTTAAAAAAATTTACTCTAATTACTGTAGAACTTTTTAGAAGGATTTAAACCTTTTTTTTTTTCCTTCCTGTATTCTGAAGATCCAGATCTTTTTAATTTGGAAAATAATACTTTGTATTTTTAGTAGTGTATTCAGTTAAAGGGATAGATTTGTGCTCACAATTTAGCCCAGCTTTTCTATAGCTAAAGGCACACATAGCCCAAGCTTACTTTAGAGAGATTAAAAAAACAGGTAAGATCTGTGTTCATCGTCGTCTCCCTCCCCCCCCCCCCCCTGCTTTGCCATTTAGGACCTGCTTTTGATTTTTAACACCTTCCATATGTTCAGGAGACAAATTATCTCCCAGTTTTCCTCTACATTTTCCCAAACCCAGATTCACCTATTATAGCTTATATACCTCAAAACTTTTTTTCTGTAAAAGTCAAGAATAACCCCCAAAGTCACCTCTTACCCCCCCCCCAAAAAAAAGTACGCTGAGCTTATAAAAACGTTCTAGGTACCAGCTGCATTTAAGGAAATATATTGTTAATATAGCTTTTTATTCATGAGTAAACAAGGTTCAAAGCAGTTTAGCCTAGTGATCATCAGTGTTAAGTTGCAGTGATAAAATTCTGATCAGTGCTTTCTTTTTTTCTTTCCTTTTTAGAAAAACATTTTCTTTTGTAACAACAATAATAATGATAGCAACTAGCATTTATCTAAAGCTTTAAGGTTTCTGAAGTGTTTTTCCAAGTATTATCTCATTGCCTCATGGCCAAGAGGTGATTGTGCATTCATCAAACATTACAAAGAACAGAAACTGAACTTCTGGTACATGTCATTTATTTTTCTCCCTTCTCCTTCCCCCCCCCCCCCCAAAACAACAATAACAACAACTGTACATTACATTTTAAAAGTTAGTAATGAAACTATCTAGTTTATGTCCCCTTATAAAGTTTTTGGTCTGTATTTTTCATGGTAAATTGACATCTTTTTCTCCTTTTTTTTTTTTTTAAAGAAGTTTTTAATAACTCATCTCCCTGTCTTATAATAAATAAACATAATCAGCCAAAACAAAACTACCCATTCATTGACCTGGTCAAAAAATGTACATCTCATTCTGGGATGTCTAAAATCTATCAGCTCTTTCTCTACTTAGAGGCTAAAACAAATTTCATTTTCAGGTCTCTGAAGTCATGATATATATTACATTAATCAAGATTCCCAAATCTTTTGAGTATTGTTTTCCTTTACTTTATTGTGATGATCATGTAAATTGCTCTTTCCATACTTCTTCAGTTCACACAACTCTTCCTGGGTGTCTGAATTCTTACATTTTGTTGCTTAGGGTACGTTAACATTCTATCCCATCCATGTGCTATAGTTTGTTCAGCTTTTTGCCACTTGATGGGCACCCATCCTGTTTCCTACCTATATCTCTTTCTACTCTTAACATGCTTCCTCTTGTCTAGGAGATTCTGATAAAAGTAAATACATAAGTCCTGTCATTGTGATTGTGTGTGACACAGTCAACTTTTAACTCCTTTAAATCATCAAGGTGAAATTCAAATAGAAATATTAACTTAGAAAACCACAGATTAACAGTATTTGTCTTAATGTATTTTTATTTATTTTTTCAAACATTTCCAAAGTTGGTTTTTAATCTTGTTCTGGCTTGTTCTTTGCAGCCTGAAAGCTAGAAGTCTGCCAACTTGACTATGGATGACTCACATGGGCTTCATTGACATGTGCTCTTTCATGAGTTGTGAGGCCCTTTTCTATCACCAGCTTATATTCTACTACCAGCTGTTTGGCTACGAGCCTTTTCCAAATCTTGAAATAAAAGCTCACTCTTATAATAATGTTTTACAACTAATTAAGGGCTTTTGTAAGCATTTCCTAATATAGTCTAATGAGGGGGGAAAGTACAAATATTAATCCCATTTTTCAGATGAGGAAATGGGCTCAGAAAATAGTGATTTGTTCAAGCTCACAGCCAGTAGGTGGCTGAGGTGACTCTCAAATCCAGTACTTCTGGTTCTGTGTCCAGTGTTTTTTTTTTTTTTTTTTTTTTTTTAAACATACCACTTAATAATAATTAGAAGCCTTTTTACTGTAGCCCTTCATAGTTTATTTGCCTGACAGAAGGGATAGCAGACTTCAAGAAAACTGATAAAACACAGAAAAATGTATTGGGCTGTATTAATTCTTCAACTGTAATACAACTAGCGAATGCTGACAAATCTTAATGTGAATCAATTTTATTTTCTTTTCTGAATTTTTTTTTATTATACCTTTTTATTTACAAGATATATGCATGGGTAATTTTTCAACACTGACCCTTGCAAAACCTTCTGTTCCCTATTTTCCTCTCCTTCCCCCCCACCCCTTCCCCTAGATAGCAGGTATTCCAATACATGTTCAAATGTATGTTAAATCCAATATGTGTATACATATCCATAGTTATCTTGCTGCACAAGAAAAATCAGGTCTAGAAAGAAAAAAAAAAAATCTGAGAAGGAAAACAAAATGCAAGCAAACAACATCAGAAAGAGTAAAAATGCTATGTTGTGTTCCACACTCAGTTCCAATAGTCCTCTCCTTGGGTGTAGATGGGTCTTTTCATTATTAAACAATTGGAAATGGTCTTGAATCAATTCATTGTTGAAGAGAGCCACATCCATCAGAATTGATCATCGTGTAGTCTTCTTGTTGCCATGTATAATGATCCCCTGGTTCTGCTCCTTTCATCACTCAGCATCAGTTCATGTAGGTCTTTCCAAACCTCTGAAATCATTCTGTTGATCATTTCTTACAGAACAATAGTATTCCATAACATTCATATACCATAATTTATTCAACCATTCTCCAATTGATGGACATCCATTCATTTTCCAGTTTCTAGCCACTACAAAGAGGGCTGCCACAAACATTCTTGTACATACAGGTCCCTTTCCCTCCTTTAAGATCTCTTTGCTATATAAGTCTAGTAGTAACACTGCTGGATCAAAGGGTATGCACAGTTTGAAAACCTTTTGAGCATAGTTCCAAATTGTTTACCAGAATGGTTGGATCCATTCCAATCAACAATGTATCAGTGTCCCCAGTTTTCCCACATCCCCTCCAACACTTGTCATTATCTTTTCCTATCATCTTAGCCAATCTGAGAGGTGAGTAGTGGTATCTCTAGTTGTCTTAATTTGCATTTCTCTGATCAATAGTAATTTGGAGCATCTTTTCACATAAGTGTAGCATAAAAATAGTTTCAATTTCTTTGTCTGAAAATTGTTCATATAGAGAATAGCTTGATTTCTTATAAATTTGAGTCAATTCTCTATATATTTTGGAAATGAGACCTTTATCAGAACCTTTGAATATAAAAATGTTTTCCCAGTTTATCGCTTCCCTTTTAATCTTGTCTGCATTAATTTTGTTTGTACATAAACTTTTTAAATTAATATAATCAAAAATTTCTATTTTGTGATCAGTAATGATCTCTAGTTCTTCTTTGATCACAAATTCCTTCCTTGTTCCTCTACAAATCTGAGAGGTAAACTATCCTGTGTTCTTTTAATTTATTTATAATCTCATTCTTTATGCCTAGACCATGAATCCATTTTGACCTTATCTTGGAATACAGTGTTAAGTATGGGTCCATGCCTAGTTTCTGCCATACTAGTTTCCAATTTTCCCAGCAGTTTTTGTCAAATAGTGAATTCTTATCCCAAAAGCTAGGGTCTTTGGGTTTGTCAAACACTAGATTGCTACAGTTTTTGACTATTTTATCCTGTGAACCTAACCTATTCCACGGATCAACTTCTCTGTTTCTTAGTCAAAACCAAATGGTTTTGATGACTGCTGCTTTATAATATAGTTTCAGATCTAGTACAGCTAGGCCACCTTCATTTGATTTTTTTTTTTTTTTTTTTTTTAAGTTCCCTTGAAATTCTTGACCTTTTGGTGAATCAGTTTTATTTTGTTAGAACTTTTTTTTGTTTTTCTGGTGAGAAAGGAAGAGACTCATTTAGGGGTTTAATCTCTTGTAGCATGAACATAAGTCATTTTATGCCTTTAAAGTACATAAAGACTTTTAAATTTCACCTTCCTTATGATTTGGGGGATTTACCTTTAATTAATTGTCAGGTGAGTTATAACAATATGGTTTTCTTTGTATTTTTTACCATGTGCTTTCCACCTATTTCTCTACCCAGAATGTTAGATGACTTCTCTCATGAATTGGACAGCACACAGTCTCGTCTGGACAACGTGATGAAGAAACTTGCAAAAGTTTCCCATATGACTAGCGGTAGGTACTGATCTTAATGAGAATCAGAGATTAATTGTTCTTACAATTCTTGAAATGCTGGTTGCCATAGATATCTTGGTTTTTATATTTTATATTTCTGTCACATACTTTTCAGGTTTTAAATGTATTGTTGAGGAAATGAGAACTTTTCATTTTAGTATGGAAGTCTTGTATAATCTTGGCAAAAAAAGATATAGGAGTTCTCTTTTTCCTTTTTTAATGGTTATTTTTTATTTGGAGGCAATTTCTACACAATCACCCACGAAAACCTTTCCTGTATTTCCATTTGCCTTTGCTAGAATAGATGAAATATTTTAAACAAGTAATAGAGAAGATTTTCTTGCCTCTTCTCACACTTGTCCCTTAACATTTATCATCTTCCTAAAAGTCAAAGGCCTATTCTTTGGTCTTCCAAAGTCTAGATTAATTTCATTTAAAGTTGTAATTAAAATCATCATTAAATATTTAAACAAATTGGTTCAGTTGGTTTGCAGGACTGAGATTTTTTTTTTTTTAAGTTAATAAATGGATGGGAAAAGCCTGTTTGATTTCTAGCCTCTTTGAAATTACAGTACTTATCTTCTGCTTACATACTCTTCTCCGAGGGATGCTGTAGAGACTGTATTTTTCAGGTTACTCTGAGTTTTAAACTTAAATTTTGCCTTGAGAGCCTTCTATTTAAGATTGGCCCTTGAGATAATTGAAGATACTGCTGGGATGTCTCAAAATAGGTTGGGAAATCCTTAGCCTGTCCTTTTAGTCCTTTGTTGTTTTTTTCCTTCTTGACTAAATTTGTGATAAACAGAAGCTCAATTAGTTTTTCGAAACAAATGTCAATACATTTTATACATGGTTTTGTAGAAGGGTAACTTCAAAGTGATACTCTTGGAAATACTTGTAAAGTGTTTAGCACAGTTTTTGGCACAAAAGCGGATGCTTAATAAATGTTTGTTCTTGTTGCTCCTTGGAAGTTAGCCTTAGAGAAGAGGAGAAATTAGATTATAGTGATTGGAGGTAGTCAAATGAATACGAGGGGTTTGAGAATAGAAGATACATGGAAATATTTGTAAGGAACAGAAAAGGAGATTGAAGATTAGAGAATGAAGGTTTAGCTTCTTTTAACCCTCCATACTTTCTGATTTCATCATTCAATTTAAATTATCACATGTTGTAAAACAAGACTTATTTCCTCCCATCCTCTTCCAAACTTTCCCCTTCAAATTTTCCTATAACTTTCAAGGGTATCAACCATCATTTCCACTAAATTTAGTGCCAACCATGCCTTGGTAATTGACTTCTTCCATCAATTCAAAATGCATTTACTCAATTTTCCCTTTGAAAAAAACATAGCTGGAGGAGTCTCTTGTCTGTCTGTCTGCCTGCCTGTCTCTGTCTCTCTCTCTATTGCTTCCTTTTCTAAATGGTTGAGTTATACAGATAGCTTATCTGTATAGATAATTAAAACTGATCACCTGAGATCAAAAAGGAATGTGGTGATTGCTCCAAATATTTATACTCACAGGAAATGGTTATGAGAAGTCTACAAGAGTAACAGATGCATAAGGTTGCCCAGTCCATGATGCACAGAAGCAACTTTTAAAGGAAAATTATTTTAAAAGAGAACATTCTTTATCTGTTTTAGCTTGGGCATAACACATTTTTCTCTTAATTAAAAAATCCCAACTAAATGTAACTGTAGAATAGAGGGAAGAGAAGATTGATAAGTAAGAAAAGACTCATGGAAAAGCACAAGATGAAAAACTATACAGTACTAGAATTCTATGGGGCCCTTAGAATAGCAGGATGTCAGGGGTAATAAAAAACAGGAAGTGTGCTTATGGGCTTCCTTTCTCTGTTTTTTGCAGGAAGTATATCCACTATGTGTCTTGAGAAAGGTTATGTTTTTACGTTAAGGTGAAACTTTAAAAATAAATAGCCAACATCCTTTTTCAAATAATTATGAAAATTTCTATGGATAAACAAATTTTAAGAATGCTATCACTTGCCTCAGAGCAGTCCTGTTTACTCTTAACTATTTTGAAAGTTTTCTCATAACAGAAATGTATATATTTTGAACATTTGATCTAAATCATCTGTCTAAGAACTGTGCTATACTTGGGGTTGGGGGTATAATTTGTTTTCCTGGCCTACTTCATTTTAATCAAGTAAAATTATAGTGAAAATTAATTTTTTTTACTCTAATTAATGCAGAACGTTTTAGAAGGATTTAAACCTTTTTTTCCCCCTTCCTGTATTCTGAAGATCCAGATTTTCTTAATTTGAAAAATAATACTCTGTACTTTTAGTAGCATATTCAGTTGAAGGGGATCAATTTGTGCTTAAATCTAGCCCAGCTCTTCCTAAGTAAGCCCAGGCTTACTTTAGAAAGATTGTGGAAATAAGAAAGATTTGTGTTCAGTGTCCATTCCCCTCACACACATGCACACACCCCTGCCATTTAGGACCCACTTTTGATTTTTAATACCTCCCATATGTTCAGCAGACAAAAAAAAATCCCCCAGCTTTCCTCTACATTTTTCCAAACCCAGATTCACATATTACAGCCTATATACCTCAAAACTTTTCTGTGAAAGTCAAGAATAACCAACCCTGAAATTTGGCTCCATTCCCCCAAAAAGTACTCTGAGCTTATGAAAATGTTCTAGGCACTAGCTACATTAAAAAAATATATCATTCAATTGTTAATATAAGTAAACTTTCTTAACTGATCCACTCTAACCAATTTACTTTCCTTCACTGCTTCCTAGTGCTGACTCAGAGAATTTAAGAAGAAAGAGATTCTTGGAATGAATATATATTTATGCATATATTTGTATTTTATATTTTTATATTATATTGTTATATATTTATATAATATTATATATTCACATATAAATTTATTGCAACATTACTATTATTAAACTCAGTCATCAAAAATAATTAAAACACGTGGTCTTTCCACTTGTCACATTAATATCAACCAAAAAAAGAACCCATCCTTCTCTTAAAGTGATACAGTAATTAAGCAGCAGGAAGTTGAGTTCAGGTTTTAATGAGATTCTTCAAACACAAAGCAAATAAATACTTAAATCACGATAAGACCTTTCTGGGGATCAGCAGAACTTGCACTTCACACCAGAAGCTATGTCTGTCTGAAGGTATCTAGTATGAAGTATCTAGTCTGAAGATATGTTAGTATCTCAAGACATTTTGTAGCATTGCCAGATTGAGGGGATCTCTGGTCTCCAAGTCCCCCTGCCCCAAGCATCCACATCCAGCCTCGACTTGACAGCCAGCAGTCATCAGGAAGTCAGGAATATTAGCTCATTTGTTAAAAAAGCTAATCCACGTCTCCCTGCCTTCCAGATCGTCGGCAGTGGTGTGCCATCATCGTTCTCTTTGGGATCTTACTGGTAGTGCTCATTCTCTTTCTGGTGCTGTGATGGAAGAGGCTTTGAATGCTGCTCATTCCCTATCAAGAAAACGTGAGGGGAGACGGGAAAAGTCAGCACGGTTCATGTTGCCATCCTTTTTATTTTGCTCCGAAGAACTCCTACCCCAGACTTTGATTTTCTCTCTGAATCAGAGCTCCTGGCAGGTGCCGCTGTAGGATCTGCCTTACCAAGCCCTTGGTTGGGACGTGGAAGCCAGACTCCTGCCCAGGCGGGGTGGCTCCCAGCAGGGGCGCATGGCCACTCCTGCGGTGCACACAGCCAGCTGCTGTCTGTCTCTGCTTCCTCGGAAGTGCAGGGAACAGATCAGCAAATGTTGGTTATGTTGCTTCTGCCAGGTCTTTCCTCCTTTTTCTTGGGGGATCTTTTCTCTCTCCTAAGCTCTTTTCCCTTTATCAAATGCCACTGTCTTATCTAAAACAAACTGTTGTGGAAGCTGGGCTGTTGCAGGGTGTGCTTCACCTCCACCTTTGCTGGTCATTAAGGAGGTAGAAGATCTTGGAACCATGTCCAGTAACAGTAAATGCATTGATTCTTGGGCTAGAGGGTTACTTCACGCAGACTCCACTAGAGAGATAAATGCTAGTTCCCTGCCAAGTCCTGTTTCATTTGGTGGAAATGGCACTCATTGACCACGTAGACCCCATTTCAGATAAAACAGGTGGCAAGCCGTTCTCTGAGTGCTTTAGGGAAAGCGGAAGGCCAGACCACAGGCCCAGGCCAAACGTGCCCGGCAGCGGCTTTTGCCCCCTGTATTAACCTTAGCTTTCACCTAGTGGACACATTCCATGCCTGTAACGTGTACCCCTAAGTCTGTCACTGCAGAGCACTTCATGGACTACTTGAAAGAGTTTGTATAGACTGCCTAATCAGGAGTTGTCTTGTTTTTACTCTATACAGTTAGTTTTTTTTAGGTTAGTTTTTTTGGTTTTTTGGGGGAAGTGGGGCAGGGAAGAGAGGGAATTTGCCGCTGTTTTATTCATTCCAAGGCTGAAAATCAGCAAGCTAGATCTCTGCCCTGGACCAGACTTTTCTTACCTGTTTATAATTACGAGGGTGGCTGGGAGATTTTGGTTTATTTGTTTGCTTAAGGAAGCAATTGATTTTTATCACTCTTCCATTTGAATAACTGAGCCAATTCCAAATGAAACTGACAAATGCTTTGTCATACTTAGTTTAAGGTGATTTTCATGGAAACCCAGACTGCTGACAGACTAAACGTCAGGCTTCTTGATTATTCTTCAAATGCCTCAAATACATGCACATGTAAATAGGATATTTTTATAACCTTCCTTAATGAATAAACTATATTAAAATAGCAGTTTGTGACCCTGCTTCTCAAAAGGCTACTCTAGGAAAGCATGAGCCAAAGCATTAGCCATTGAGCTAAGTTACCTGACGGTGGCTCCCATGGGATGAATTGCTTTGGCCACAGTAACTCAGGAAGTGGGAAGGAAAATTCACATGGATGGAATTACAGGGTCATTGAAGAAAAGGAATGGTCCAAAAGGAGTGGGTTGCAAGAGCTTGGAGAGGACTGAGTGTTGAAATGGACTTTCGACCTTACCTTGATTGTCCTTGCCCTTTTGGGTCACTCCTCAGTATTCACCAGTTTCATCAACCATAATTATGTATTGGCCCAGGCTAATTTTGAATTGCAATTTTTAATACTGGATATTTGTAATTCTTTTCAAAAAAAGGATGCCATCCTTTTTTTTTTTTTTTTTTTTTTTTTTTTTTTCCCCCCAGGATCATGATAGATAAGGAAACTTGACTCTGGATACTAAAAAATGAATTTATAAAATAAAAGGGATGGTTGATATCTTTGTTTACACTCCTTACTTAGCTGGCTCTTTATATATTACAAATGTTTGGCTATACTCTGTTTTTTTTTAATTAGCAAAAAAAGTTAATTCTGATCATTTTAAGTGGCTTCACTTATAATCCACTCAGTTTTATAAGGTTCTAAGAAAATCAGTTCTGTGGTTGTCTTGATATGCATAAATGTACTCACACATCATATACATACATCATTGAGACAAGGAAAGTCCTCAAAGCAATGAAATGAATCCTCATTGGGTACATTTGGTTAAAATGTCTCCAAAAGAAGTAATTGACACATTAGAGAAATATTAACCATTAGGTTTGCCTTGTAAGAGACAACCAGTGTCTTAAAATAAGCATGTGGTCATTGCTACTGCTGGCTATACTGCTAACTCGGGATGCTCAGGTGCATACAAAATCACTGAAGTCACTCATCAGTAATGTTTCTCACTGCTGAGAAATTGAAAAAATGAAAAAGAAAATTAGGATTCCCTGTACTCTTCTGAAGAGTCTCCAGGAGCCCAAGTTTCCATGAGGTGTTCTCATTCCCTAGATCCATTTTTACTTGTTCCATTTTTTATCTTTATTTTATTTATTTATTTTTTTTCCAGTCACAGAAAGCAGTTTCCTATAAGGCAGCAAGCAATGGTAGTTTTGAAATTGGGCAGAAGCCATATCTGTTCCTCTGAAAGCTTTTCTGAAATAAGCCAGCTCCAAGCAGTCCTGCCACACCTAGGGTCTTCTATTAGATGGCAAAAAGGAACTAGACTTGTGTACCTATCTTTAATTTTAGTAGAAATTGTACATCTTGAGTTACAAAAGAAACTTGGGACAGAAACTTCAAAGGGAATACTACGAGTGATTCATTGATGGATAGTGCAGGAACAAACCATTCTTAATTACCAAAGTCTCTCATTAAAAGTCCATGCTTTGGAGGTAGCTCTGGCCTGGTTGGATTCAGACCTTACCTCAGTGACTGGCAACAGCCCTAAAACACAATCGGACAGAACTAACCTGTTGCCTGTTAAGTTTTAAGGGGAAGAAAAGAATTAGCTAGTGTGGAGTCCCTTGGTTTAAAATAAGACTTAGTTCAGGGGCCCTGCCTGTTAAGGAGCTATGCTTTATTAATCAGCATCTCTAAAGTAAATAAATGAATGAATGAAAGATCCAGGCCTTCCCCAAACCCAATTCTGGCCAAACCAAATAGAGCTGGAGTCTGAGCATGTTGTTTGCTGTTGGTGCAGTCAGTCCCTGTGAGACTGGTGTGAACTTGCAGAGCCTCGGAAAAAACAACAAGGCTGGAGGCCTTGGGGGCTCAAAGTGCCAAAGAGCTCTTCATTAATTCACTGGAGTTAATGAGGTCTTAATGGAAACTTGGTTGGTTCCCTGAGATTTCTCTTTCACCTCATTGCCTGTGAGAACACAGAAAGGCAGCAACCAGAGTCTGCTAAGGGTTGGTACGGTGTTCAGTTTTCCTTTTATTGTCTCCCACATCCAGGCCGAGGGCCATTTTTTTAAGGAACTTGTAGAATTGAGCAGTGTGCATGAGAATCAAAAGGTTAATAAGTGTTTCTTAGAAAGGAGTCATGGGGCACAAGTGATAGTCTCATGGGAGGAGCAGCACAAAACTACCCAGAATGTTTGCCACGGTGTGAATCCAGACCCAGAACTAAAAGCATGGGGTGCTTCTAGTGATTGTATCTTAGTGTGGACTGTAAGGTGTCATTACACTGTGTGTTCTGCACTGCAGTACAGCGAGATGTTGCTTTGGATGTTGTGTGTGTGTGTTTATGGGACTTATACAATCTTAGAGTTCCTGCCAGAGCAGGAGAGAGGAGGGGAAACTTGGCAGCCTTCCAGAGTTCTGCTTTTACCCAGAATTGAACAGACTGATGAGTCTGGTAGCCAACAACTTGGCAACTTTTACTCCTTTTTACCTTAGGAGGTTTTAAGGACTGTGAAAAGAAATCTAGTTGACAACTGTAACTGAAATCTGTCTCTGTTAAGTATGTTACTTTGTGTAAGTAAAGGAGTGATTGCCAAATTGGAGGGGAGAGTAATTTTTCTGGCTAGAAAGTGACTTCCATTAATAAGAGACATCTGTAAGCATCCTTGTATTCCTCCTTAAAAGAATCCATTTCATTTGGAGTTCTGTGAATTGTATGTTAAATGCAAGTGTGTACTTTAAATGTGTATATATATATATATATATATATATATATATATATATATATATATATGCAAAGTACTTTAATTTCGAATCATATGTAGCAACAGGAATTCCTGGGTAACATACTATATATATTGTGTGTTTTGGCAGCTGGGAAGGTACTACTTCTAATCTTGCTGGCGAGTTTCTTAAAATTCCACTTTTTAAAATTTATTTTTGTTGTTTTAACAGAAACCACTTTTTAGCCTATATCAACAGTGTTGAGCAGATAAAACCAAAGGCTTCATGGACCAACACTGGCTATAAACACTTGATAAGTGATGGCAGTATTCCATTGGAAGAGATCCCTCTGAATACCTTTGCTTATATTTAGGTTTACAGGAAACATCAACAATCTGGCTAGTCTAGGAAGCCATGAATACTGCATTTGTGGTTTTGAAACAGTGACCTCTGACTTTCCTTCCAAGTCGTACAATTTTGTGATTTAATGGATTGGGCCTTTTTTCACCCCAGCCTTGGAAACTTTACATATTATATTTCATCTCATTTCTAGCTTGGTCTTTTAAAGTACCTGATAGATATAGAGTAAATTATGAAGCATTTTTAAACTTTGGTCATTGCTATATAGGAATAAAATCTCTTCTGACTTTACTATAAAGTAAATTATATCTCATTATTATAAAAATCAGTATGCACCATTTTGAGGTGTTTAGTCCTGAATAGGCTAACTTTTTGACTCAATCTTTCAGAGTTGTTAAGACAGTTGGGATCTCCGACAGTTGTTAGTCCCTTTAATTTTACTACTGAGAACCCAGTAGTAATTGGCCTTAAGTTTGATATTATGTCGATAATACAGAAAAAACTACTAAATCATCTTAATGTAGAAAACCATCCTAAAATTTCAGAGGTGGAAAGAATCTTAGAGATTGTGTGGTTCAGCTCTCATTTTCTTTCTTTTTTTTCCCCCCTTTTTCTGAGGCTGGGGTTAAGTGACTTGCCCAGGGTCACACAGCTAGGAAGTGTTAAGTGTCTGAGACCAGATTTGAACTCGGATCCTCCTGAATTCAAGGCTGGTGCTCTCTCCACTGCACCACCTAGCTGCCCCTCAGCTCTCATTTTCACAAATGAGGAAATTGAGGCTGGCATCAGAGACAGAATCTGTGATTAGGAAGTGAAATGCCTTTCCTGTTGCTCCCTTAGAACTGGCACTTGCTCTCATTTGCCTGCAGAGATTTCACCAAAGAGTGAAAAAATTGTACAAAACTAATTATTTGGAACTGATTTTATTAACTATTTCTGTTGATAATAATAATGACCATATTTGCATTATTTTGTTAGGAGCTTTTTAATTTTGACACACAATGAACCACACTAGAATCTAGGTCTTACAAAGAGTCCTGTCTTTATAGATAAATATTGATATTTTATGTCCTATTAATGTGGTCCTGCTATTGTGGGACTATTTATTTTTATTACATAATTTCTTCCCGATATACTTAGAAAAAGTTGGTTCCCTCTGTCACGTAAAAACTTGGTGCTATCAATGATTGATATCAATTGATGATTGCTTTTTCACTTTTTTCCCCCAAGAAATCTCTTTTATTGACCATGGTGATTATTAATATATCAACATAATACCACTTAAGGACATGCATCACTTTAATTGATTTCTCCACGGCAGTAGCTTGACCATGGGATACACTTCTGCTTTTGTGTCATGAAGACCCAGTTCTGCTAGCCATAGCCTGATCTGGTGTAAGGATAAATGGTATATACATGATGTTATTTCTATTTTTTTCTTTTGGTTTGTGAATTACTGAAATCTCAAAAGCCACTGAATTATTCAAGTGGGATTACTAAAGTATTAATTTTCATTGATAAAAGAACAAATCTCAGTTGCTTTTCCCTTGCCTTCCTTATGCCACAAAGTCCCCAGTGTTATACTCCAGCCTGGTTGTAAATTAACAGTAAAATGGGTATGTGAGGGTGAGGATTGCTGATGTTACCTGGGATGCTGGCATACCCATTAGTGAGAAGCACTGTACTGGTGTAATATTATAAACAGTAAAATATATGCGATCTAGTCTGCATGAGACTAAAATAATTGTGTGGGGGGGTTTTTTTTTTGGTTTTTTGTTATTTTTTTTTTTAATTATCCCTGTGAGGATAAATAAGAGACAGTCACGCTGTCCACTAATACTTTTTGGAATAATTTTTTTGGGGAGTTGGAAGTGATTGCTTCTATCATTAACAAACACCCCAAACTTATGTAGATTAAGGGAATTGTCTGTCTATAAGCAATCTAAGAGAAGGAAGTTGAAACTGTAAACTTGACATATTTAAGAGAGAAGGGGAATGGAAAAGTGAAGATTAACCATAAAGTTTGAATAAACAAAGTGTTGCCAAGCATTGTTTTTTTTTCTCATGAACTATTATGTATTGTATTTAGAATTTAACTTAGAGAATGGCAACTTTAAGCAAAACTGCTCATTCTTTGATGGGAAGAAGAGAAAATTTTACTTAAAGATACTTAAGGCCGAGCTATGAAGAAAAGTAGGATCCAAGTTTTAAATGACAGGTAGTCTATGCATTGATGACCTTTTATAGTTTGCAGGACAGGCAGCCAAGAAGCTCTTACCCCTGAGCATTTTGTTTCTGCTAGACTGGAGTGTCTTGGCATATTAACTATTGACTGGTTCCTATGGAATAAACAAAAGGGAATTATGTTCAGGGACGTCCATTTCCTTGGAATAAAATGCAGTCTTCTGTGGCTTCAAAGTGTGCACCAAAACAGACAGAACCAGTGATAACCATAAATCAGAAAAACATGTTTACTGTTTATTCTTGAAAAAATTATCAATTCAAGTAACCATCCTAGGAATTTTTTCCTCTTACTGGCATTTTTATCCCCCGAGATCTATCAGCTCCTGCTGTATTTCCGACTTCTCTTGGAGTCATTTTACATACAATTGTATAAAGAAGACTGTACTGTATTAAAGTCACATGAAAAGACATTGAACTCTTGTCTGGTTTTTACAGTGTTTTCTACCTTCCAGATCTTCCCAATGCCTACAGCAGACTTTGAATGCTGGTTATTTAAGCTCCCTGCAAAGTAAGAGACTTTGCACTGAGTTCTCAGACCCCACTCTCAGATATTATGATCTTTATTATCTTATTTAGAAGAGAACTTGGATACCAGGGCAATTTCTTGATCTCTCAAGATTGTGGTCTTTTGGGGGGGGGAGTGGGGGGAAAAAAAAGACAGTTTCGGTTCCTTATGTTCCCTGTCCTTAAGTCAGCAGAAAAAAGTAATTGAGCCTTGAGCTTAATTCATAGATTTTGTTTCTGCTATTTGGTCCCCGTAGATACATAGAAACTCCTCAACGAATGGCACTGACTTTGTGTACCCATTCACTTCATATACACAATAAATGGTTGTGTTGGAATTAAATCCAAAGGTTTTTTGGCCTTGAGGTGGGCCAAAGAGATGACCATCCTTTTATTAATAACTGCTGGCCTTAATGAAATGATTAAATCACCCAGAAACTTTTTAATGGTCTCAGTTAATGGCTAACCACAAGGGATCAGAACCTTTTCATCTTAGATTCCTAACAAGGAGCTCCCCTCATTTAGGCCCATAGGGAGAGTTCCTCCACAAGGAGCATTCTCTGTTAGCTCCATTGCCTGACCCTGCTCCCTTTTACCACAAGAAGTACAAAAAGAAAAGCTAGTGTCAAATGTGGCAGAGGATTGTCACCGGAATGTTACAGTCTACAACTGGGGTGGGCCGCTGTAGAGTCACAGCTTCCCTGGGGAGCCAGCTGGGTCCAGAAGGCCTTGCATGCAGTGGAAGACCTGGCCTCTTTAAGCTAAGATCTTTCCCAGTCTCAATTTGACTGAGGCAGTGGTTGACAAGATTAAGGCTAGCTTCTTTCTAAAGAACATCCAAGGTAACCACAGTGTGTGTGACCACAGTTCGGAGACCCAGCATGACATCATGAACTACTTGTTATTCAGAAAGGAGACTGATACTAGTGAAAGTGGGAATTTATCCTGGTCAAGATTTCACCATTTGTAAGGAGGCCATAGTGGGGGCTTTTTTAAGTCAAAGATCAGCAATAATTTCAGTACTGAGATTTCAAATCATGGAATCTTATTAGGCCACCTAATAATATACATTATTATAAAATAAAAATAATACATATTAGGTGTATACATTTTAAAATTCTAAAACTTCATAAATGGCTATTTTTATTGATTCATACATAGCCATGTTTCTAGAGAAAATCCTTGGCTAGTTATCTCCTCTTCCCAGAAAATCTCAAGAAGAAAAAACAAGCTGTCAGTCAAACTGATGTTGCCACATTGTGCAATATCTCATATGCTGTATTATGCCAAAGTATGCATTCAGTTGACTTCAGCTAAAACAAATTCAATTATTCTGAAGTTCTGCCTAATGAAACCAAAGGGTGGATTTGATAGATTGATTTTAGAAACTAAGCTGCATTTCTGAATATCCCCAAACAATTAAGTTTACCAAATTACTTCAGGAGTTGCTATTTACTGTCCATTGAACAATCACCTCCATCCAGTCCTTCAGCTCTCTGTGCCTCCCTTGATATGAATAAAGATTAATTTATTTTTGGTCAAAAAATGTAAAGGCTCTAAACTGGGAAAATTCCATCTAAGTTTAAATTTCTGGACCCTAATGTAGACAACATCTCATACTCTTCCATTGTTTGGGTCAGTGATGACATTTAAGGAAGACCATCAGAAATATAAGTATAGGATAGACCCTAGAACTGTGGAAAGAGGTGCTATCCGCAGAACCAGCATGCATCTGTGGTAGATAATTGCACTCTTGGAGGCTGAACTTAAAGAGAGGAAGAGGATAGTTATTAATGGATAAAAGCAGGTCGTATTTAAAGTGCAAATGAAAAGTGTGCATTTTGACCACAGAGAAATCTGTGTCAATACAGGTTTCCATATTGCTTGCTGAGGTTTGGGGTTAAAGAATCAGGCCAAACTGACAGAGACCTTTGAGATCTTATATTCCAGCTCTCTCAATTCACAAGTAAGGAAATTGAGACCCAGAAAAAGGCTGAAGTGGTAAGTATGAAAGATTTTAAATGAAGGTAAATCATCTGCCTCCAAATCAGGGGCATTCAGGAACTCCCCACTGAAAGTGGTTATTTTAGGAATTCTGTACCAATGAAACAAAAAGATAAGGCACAGATGACAAGCGCCCAGTGATGTGGCTTCCTGTCTATACCTGAAACGTGCCATATCCTTGGATCCTTCCAGAGAAGCAAGTATCACCAAATGCCCATTCTGGCCATTGCTCCTTAGGAATACTGGATACTTTATGCAGTCCTGAAGCCAAGATACTTCTCAGGAGATGTTTTTCCTGCTCTAAATGTTACCATAGGTCGACTGCATTTTCCCAAAGCCAATTTACTCTTCTGAAAACCTTTTCTTTCTCCCTGTCTCACTTCAGAAGCCAAATACAAAGATCCACAAGATGTTCAGCTAGCATTTTGGAAAAGTGTGAACTTCTCAGTAAAAAATGGCTGCTTTGATTTTAGTGGTGCCAGGTAATTATGCTATTAAGCTGCTTTAATAAACTGGATAATCCTTGATAACTGTAGAAGGGATATTGTCAGTTTAGTTATACATGATAATTAATTTCCTGATTCAAGCTCTCAAATATGAGAAATGCAGGGGGAGGGGGACAGTTTCCATGCCATTGTTTTCAGGATTGGCTCTCCATTATATCTTAAACCTTCCTAAATCCACTATGAGGCCTTAACCTAATAGAAGTTAATTCTTGATAACTGCCCTGAACGATCTGATCTATAACGGCTTCAGGTTTTTTCTGTTATAAAGGGCCAACCTGGGATGCTAAGATGGGTGTCTGTGTCAGGAATGTGACTTCTAAGAGCATCTCTAAGAGATCACAAAATCACTTTTTGCTGAAATATAGGGAATGTTTCCAAGGGCAGCTGGGTCGTGCAGTGGGTAGAGTGCTGGGTCTGGAATCAGGAAGACCTGAATTCAGATCTGCTCTCGAACTTCCTTGCTGTATGACCTTGGGCAAATCACTTCGTCCTTTTTTGCCTCAGTTTCCTCATCTGTAAAATGAGCTGGAGAAGCAAATGGCAAAGGACGTCAGTATCTCTGCCAAAAAAGCCCCAACCGGGGTCATGAAGAGTTGGACAGGACTAACAACATTATCACCACCACTTACAGGCAAATTGCTTTGAAAGCTATTGAATACAAAACATTATTTATGGATCTAATACTGGAATGCAAATGATGGAGAATACACTCTGAAATCTATTTGGGGCCAAGGGAGCCATAAGCCAAAGTACTTCATGAAGGGCAAATCTATGCCAGCTGCCACAAACCTCCTGCTCTGTCTTGGAGGATATCCAGGCAGCTTTTGATAACAACCCTAGCTGTCAACCAACTGCATCAAAGGACTTACTTCTCTACTAGTCTATCGCTGGTTGGACCAAGCTGATGGGTTCTGAAGTTAGCCAGAGACTCGTGCCAGAGGCAGTTGCCACATTCAATCAGGTGCTGCTCTCGTGGGGTGGGAATGGGGTTGTAAGCTGGAGTGGAGATCAGATAAAGGGGGGGATCAAGGAAGGAAAGGGTTAAGAGAGGGATGAAAGAAAATGATCAGTACAAAAAGAAGACTGGGCTCAGGCAGATTGTGCATTAGATGCTGAAGAAGTGCTTGTTGAATTACTGAATTTGGGCTAATTTGTGAATGGACTTGGGGAATGTTAAAGATTGAGGTGCCATGTCTAATTGGAAATTTGCTTTTGCATTATTACTGCCAATTAATTACTGGTTAATAAACTCATCTCAGCTCTTTTCATTGAAGCCAAATTTAGAAACTAAAGGAAGTGACCTCTTGGCAAACGGCTAAACAAACTTGTGGTATAGAATGGCATATCTTTAAAAATGATAAAAATGAACAATTTCAGAGCAAACTGGGTGATCTCTCTGAATTAATGCAAAGCAAAGTGAGCAGAGCAAGAAGAATGTGTTCCGTAGCAACATTATGGAAGGGGGAAAAACAAAACTTGAAAGACTTTAGTTCTTTACTCAACCCAATAATAAAGCACCAAGACAAAAGAATGAAGATAATAGATACCATTTACCTCCTGCCAGAGAGTGAAGAACCTGAAAATGCAGACAGGTGCAATTTTCAACATGAACAATGGAAATTTGTTTTGCTGAACAATGTGTTTATGTGTTGAGAGCTCTTTTTTATTTTTGTTTGAGGCTTCTTTCTTTTTTTTCTTTTTTTTGCTTAATGAAGGGATTGTAGAGAAAGAAAAATGGGAAAATTTTTTAGAGAATCAAGGAGAAATTTTCAGCAAAAGCATCATTGTGCAGGAATGAGGGCCTGCAAAATTGATGCTTTTGAATGGCATCAATTTTGCAGTGAACCCAGTTGGCACTGTTGCAGGACATTCTCCATAAATCTTTTGTAGCACATTGAGTTTGGATAGGATAAAAATGGAGATAGAATGAGAGAACAAGGGATCCATAAGAGAGGATAATATACATTTGAACAGGTCAACCATAGGATTAAGATTGAAGGAAGGAAAATAAGGGCAGAATTACAGCAGTACTTTTTATAGTAACAAAAAGTTAGAAATACAATAAGTGTTATTTGGTGGATAACTAAATAAATAGGAGGGTATAACTATAGGGGGAATACAATTAAGACATTTTACCAACCTTAAATTGCTATATATTAACTTATTAATATTACTCCTAGCTCTACCTCTGATGACTTGTTGGCTCTGGGTTTGATCAGTTCACCAGAAGTGTTTCCTCCTGAGTTAGCCAGGATGTAAAGAACTTTAAATGCCGAAAAGTGTTTTCTGTTTTGTCCTGAAGATAATAGTCACTGGAGTTATTGTGGAGGGAGAGAGGGTGACAAAATCTGTTCCTTAGGAAAATCACTGGTATTTGAGTGAAGGTGTGGGGAGTGATGGTGTGGTGCACTGGGGAGAAATGAGATAGGGAGAAAAATCCAAAAGGTATTCCAGTGGTGAGGTGATGAGGATGGTTGTGTGAGTGAAGAGAAAGGGAAATATATAAAAGATGTAAAAGTAGAGACAAAACATGAAATTACTGGATATGTATAGTGGAGGCCCATGAAGATTTGAGAACACCACCAAAGTTGTGAGCCTGAATAAGTGGAAGAATAATGGTCCCCTTAAAAGTAAAAGGGGAAGTAAAATTAGCAGAACCAAGAAAACTGAGAAGTTTTCTCAGGGAAGGAAGAACACAGTTAAGGATGAAGAGAATGGTTATCAGCTAAAGGAATTAAAAGATTTTTCTCTGCTATAATCTCCTAAGAGCCTTCCTGGGGCCTCTTCTCTGTGTGATCCATGTAGTTTCCATGAGCTCAATCAAAATCACCCTAAGATGTGTCTCTCCCAGTTTCATATCTCTCTGTTGAACTCTAGAATTCCTGATGCTTATTTCTGGCTTGTTGTCCTTATTCAAATCTCAGAGTCAGCAGGTTCAGAAGAGAAAAATCCTTCTCTCCCTGCTTAGCCCCATTGCTCCTCCTTCCTTCGGAGGGTTATCATCCTTTGAGGCCTTCAGGCTACATAAATTCAGCTGCTGCTCAATCTCTCCTCACTCTTCCCTCTACCTCCTCTGCCCCCAGAACAGGCTGCCAGAGTGGCTAATTCTCCTTACAAAGCAGCCCTTGCAGTCCTCCTCTTCTCCCTGCCTGTCTTGACCAATCATCCTGGTTCAGGCTTCTCATCATTTCTCACCCGGGTCATTGCCATAGCTTCCAAATGGTCTCCTTGGCTCCCAGCTCTCTCCCCTCCCATGTGTGATCCATAAAGCTGCCAGATGATGTCACATCCTTGCTCTAAGTCCTTCTTCTCTACAAGGAAAGGGTTGGACTAGCTGACCTCTGTGGCCCCTTCCATCACACTACTTAGGACATGGTATAGTGGATGAAGGACTTGGAGTCCAATGACCTATGACTTTAAGCTCAACATATCATAAGATCATAGGAGCCAGCCTAATTGAAGCAGGAAGGCACTTTGATGTAAAGAGGGGAGGCACAGGGACCATCATTTCCCCTCAGAGCCATTATAGACTCAGCCCAGGGCCTTGAGTCAAGAGTCTTGAGAAGAGTAATCTTTATTTAAGGGGAAAACCATCATGAAAAGGAATCAACCTTCCTCACCACATGCAGCAACCAATGCTGACCAAGACATCATCCATCCGGCAAAGAGGCCCAGGAGCCCTAGACATGGCATCCCTGTACTCCCCAATCAACATTTAATTAGTGCTTACTATGTAGCAGGCACTGTGCTAAATGTTGGGGTCAAGTAGTTTGATGGAAAAGGAGAGGAGGTTTTACTATCTGCTTTGCTGGTGGATTCTCAAGACCATGGGATCTTTCCATCTGACCTGCAGCTAAAACCTTCCATATGTGTCCTCTCCTCCATTAGAATGGAAGCTTCCCCACAGTAGGGGTGCTTCTTTTCCATATGTATCCCTAGCACTTTGCATAATGTTGTGCATTCCATAACTCATCTTACTCAACCTCATTTATTTATTTAAAAAAAAAAAAAAGGCTCAAGAGAGCAAACGAAAAAGAATTTGAACCCAGAGACACATCTTTCAACATTACCCTACTACCTCTCCAAAGAAATTCATCCCAAACTAGCCTCAGCAGCTTCCCCAGTTCCCTTCCAAGGGCTAGACTGGATGGCCAGGTTCCAAACATTGCCATACGTTTCTGCTTTGTTCAGTCAGTTCAAATCTGCCTCACTCTTTGTGACTCCGTTTGGAGGTTTTTGGGCAGATATTGGAGGGGTTTGCATTGCCTTCTCCAGTTCATTTTACAGATGAGGAAACTGAGGCAGGCAGGGTGAAGTGACTTGTCTAGAGTCACCCAGCTAGGAAGGCTCTGAGCACTATGGCATCGTTTGGCTGCCTGGCTGATGGAGTAAGAAACCCAAAACCGAGACCTGAGGAACCTCCCAGAAAGCAGACTTTCCCCAAGGCTGATGGTAACTCTGTGGGCTGACCATTCACTGGCTCCACACGGGAAATTTAGGTTTATCTTCGGTAGCCTTTCTTCTTCAGTCTCAGTCCAAGTACTGGAGTCCAGATCTCCACAATATCCTCCTCCTCCTGGTTCCTTTTTATTCCTTTCTAATACAAGCCCTCATTCCCATCCTCCTTGACCATCCTCCAATAGCCTCCTTGTAGACCTTCCCTTCTACTTCCCACCTATTCCTCATACCTCTATTAGCATCGCTTTCTGTAGACATGTCCTCCATGAAGCTACTTTAAATGGCTTGAAACTCTGCCTGGCATTCAAGGCCCTCCATACTCTAAAACATCTTGACCTTTTCAGACTTTTCAAACATCGCCTCCAGGAATTCTAAATTTCAAACACTCAATGGTGCTGGTTCTCACTAGCAAACCCTGAGTTCTGGAGACTACTTACCTTTGCTCGTGCTAATTAATAATTACAGCTACCATTTGTATAGTTTTTTAAGGACTGCAAAATGGTTTCCTCAACTCTGGGAGGAAGGTGATTTTTATTATCACTACTTTACAGATGAGGAAACTGAGGCAGGATTCCTAACTCCAAACCCCCGACTGTATCCCGTAGCGAGTAGAAACATTCTTTCTGCCTTCCCCATTCCTGACCGTTTAAAAAATGTTTTGGTGATTGCTTTGTTGGTAAAGATCTTGCGGACCGAGCACTGTGAGCTGAGTACTTCGGCTTACATCAGGTGAGTTTGTCGTGGAACCTCGTTATTTGTCCATAAAATTGGGAGCTGCCTTCCCCAGGCTGCACAGAGAGCGGGGCTTGGAGCTTCGGTCCCCAAGTCGAGCGCTCCCAGGTTGCCTTTCTTCCTTTCTAAGACTACATACATTACCGAGAAGTTGCAGATACGTGCCCCGAAAGGAAGTTTCGTCCAGGAAAACCCACGTTCACCCGCCCCGCGCCTTTAAAATTTTGGGGGAGTATTTTATCAGCCAGTGGGACTTCAAAGACTTGTCTCTCCTCCGGGCTCAACGAGGTGCCGTGCACAGAGAGGCACCAAAGGTTGGCCGAGCACCCGCAGGATGCCAGGAACCTGACCTGCGGGCGCCTCGGAGAAGTGACTTTGGGCCTCGGTCGCTGCTCCTCAGAGCAAAGTGACCGAGGTGGTGACACAAGCTTCGCTGGCCCGGGAAAGGGACAAAGGCGAGCAAACGCCGGAGCTCGCGCAGCTCAGCCCCCGAGCTCGGCCTCCCGCGGGAGGAGGCGGGCTGGTTAACCCCCTCCGGAGCAGCGAGAGCTGGGGGGCGGGGAGGGAAGGGAAAAGAGAGAACTTGGGGGGGAGGGGGAGACTGGCCCCAGATCGTGCCCTAATCCGGATTCTGTCTTCCTTGCCTTTTTTCAGAAACCACCAGGTAGCTCAATTTGTCTGACAATCTCTCTGAAGTCGGTCCCTCCTCCTCCCTTCTGGTTACTAATCAGACTGCAGCAGCGCCCGAGCGTCCTCCCCTCCAACCCTTCCCCCCTTCTGTCTCCCTCATTGGGTGGGGAGGGCGGCTGCGGAGTCAGGAGAACTGGGCTGGGGAGCTGACGGTTATTGAGACCAGACCCTCCCGGAAAAGCCCCCATCCCAGCGCCCCTCCCCCCGCCTTCCCAGCCCTCCCTGGAGAGCCCCGGGCAAGCTGTCCAGACACCCTGGAATCATTAATTTCAGAATACGAACTCCGGGGAGAGGCTGAAGAACAAAAAGCAAAGACACAACGGATGGATGAGGGGACAAAAGAAAGGGAAGGGCTTCGGCGGGAAGGGGGACACCCCCACGCACCCCTCAACCTCCCAGAGCGCGCGCTCGCCCTCTCTCTCACACATACACACACCCCTCACATACACATGCCCAAAGCGCTCACACGCATACACAGTTTGCGCGCACACCCCCACACTCAGAGCTCACATATCCACACACACGACGTAGAACTCACACGCACACCCCCACATGCAACCCACCACACACACACACACACAGCTGCACAGGTGTCTCAGGTTTCTTGGCCGCAGTCCCGGGGCCGTTCGGGGATTGCAGTGTTTGAGTGACTGCGCTGTTTGTTTGCGGTGGCGGGAAGCGGGGTCCCTCCGCCTCCTGACTGCGGCAATCCGGGGAGACCCGTGGGGAGTTGGGGGATGGGAGGATCTTTGCCTCCAAATCGAAGCCCTCCGAGCCTTGCAGGAGATGCGGGGAGGGAGCACCTCTGAAAGCCCCAGTGTCGGGGGCGGGTCCCCAGTCTCTCCCACAGCTAGGAGGGCAGCCCGGAGCAAGGTGTCACTCCCCCTCCATTCAGTCTGGGGCCCCGGCGGCCTGCCCCCCTCTCCAGCCGGCCGCTGTTCCACGTCCCAACTCAGACGGGGCCAGCTGGCCGAGAGCCCCCTTCTCCCCTCCCCCCAGCTCCCACCCTCAGGTCCTGGGATGCCCGACTCCTCCCCTCGCTCAGAGGCGAAGCGACCTCCGAGCCCCGGGGGAGGCCGAGCGGAGTCTGCTGGGTCGGGGTCACCTAGGTCTAGAATCCCGTCGGAACAAAGGGGCCATTTGATTGGGGGGGGGGGGGGCTGGGAGGCGACAGCCTAGGGTGTGGGAGGACCGTGACTTCTCCTAGTCCTTCCCCTCCCCCAGGAACTAGGCTGCGCTGTCCAGCCTTACTGACACTTTTACAAGCCCCCAGCCGGGCTGCGATCCCGGTCCGGCCCCCGCGCCTCCAGGCTTGGGGTCTGAGGGTCTGAAGGCGGTGGGATGCGAGAGGGGAGGAGCAGTGGAGGGAGCAGGGAGAAGGACCGGCACCGCCGGGCGGGAGCTTGGCGCCCCGCGCTCCCTCGGGAAGCTCCCTCAGGGAGGAGGAGCGCTGGGACCGACTGGCCCCAGCTGGCTCCGGGGCCGCGGGGGGAGGGGCGGGCCGGCGCGCCGAGGAAGAGCCCCTGCAGCTACCTCCCCGGCTGGCTGGGGCGGGGGCTGAGGGGGGCTGGGAGGCCGGGCCCCTTCCCCCGGCTGCCCGCTGAGGCTTGCCGCTTGGACTCGGGCCAGGCCAGGCTTTTGCAGAAAGGCCTGGAGCGGCCCCAGCTGTGAAGGCTTCGCATTTTCCTTTTATAGAGCTCGGCTGCTTCCCGGGACGCCGGACTGAAAAGACTTCGCCTCCAGGCGGCTAATCTGTATCCAAGAAAGCGGCGCTCCCCTCCCCCCGCCCCACTCAGACCAGAGCCCCAGACCCTCCAGCCTGCGCAGGGGGGAGGGGAGAAGGGAAATCCACCGAGCTTCCTCTCCCGGGGGGGCTGCTTGCAGCCTGGAGTGGGGGGAGGCAGTTTCTGCTCTGATCCTACTGGTCTCCCCTTATCACACCCCCCTCGGAGCTGAGGGGATCTGGCTCCCTCCATTACTTCTAACTGGACCCAGGGGGTGAGCAGCACAGCATTAGGGGCGGGGGATCTGCCCTTCCTAGCGGGGATTGCTGAGCCCCTCTCCCAGCTAGCACCTGGGGCCCAAGGCTATCCATCTGCCACTCCTGACTTCCAGCAGCAACCTCTGACCCTCACCTTCCTTCTGTTCCTTTGGCAGAACAAACTGTGGAAGCTCGGCCGGGCAGGCCGGTCCAGACTCCCCGTGGTCCCCTCCTCTTAAGCATCCCCACCCCTAGCAAAAAGGGGAAGAAGGATGTGGGGAAAGAGGAGAGGCGCTGAAGATAAAATACCCCCTAAGGACCGGTTTGGCAGCAGCCGGGGAAGTGAGACAATCATCAATTTGCCGTGTGGCTGTTTTAATTGCCTTCCCTCCCCTCCTCTCCAGGACCTTGACATTTTTCTAAACAAGGTCTGGGTTCGGGGAAAGGGGCCTCCTGTTCTCTCCTGGACCCCTTGAAAGAGCTGGAAATCTCAGAACGGCGGCGGCTGGAGTGAAACCGAAGCCCTCCATAATTTACTTCGGTTTTATGGTCAAGAAAGAATTTCCTTGTGAGAGTTGTCACCTCTGGGTGAGAAAACCTGGATGGGATAGCTTTCAGTAAGGTGTGTAGACGTGGTCCAAAGGCAAGAGGATAGACTGAATTAATCCTGGTGAGCCCTTGTAGCCTTCCCTTCAATCCAGTGACACACACTCAGTATAAGACAGGGAGAGGGAAATCCTATTCCAGTTCCATGCTTACATCCCAAGTGCTCATTCTTTTTTTTTTTTTTTTTCCTTAGAAGATCAATGCCATCAAAGGGTGATGTTTTGACTCATGAGTGAATTGTATTCAACTGTGGCAGAGCTGCTCAAGGGAGAGCCTTAGTGACCAGACAAAAGTCTGGGGGTCTGGCGATGGCTCTCGGGGAGCAGTGGATGGCCGAGGGGTCCTTGGTGCCTGAGCAAGTTCTAAGCGTCAGCCTTTGAGTTAGTTGGAACAGATGGTTCTCACGGACCCATTCTGCAGACCCCTCTCTAACTCACCCAGGAGGCTGGTTTCCCTCAAACTGGTTTATCCATCTGCCCAGGTGGTTTTACCACGGGAGTGACTGCTCGGTGGGAGCCACAGGTGAGAGTGAGGGGCGAGCCGCCCTGAAAAGAATTCTGCACGCCCTCCAGCAGAGGTGCTGGTCCTCCTTAAATACCCCACACTGAGCAGGGAGGGGAAGACTAGGGCCACGGCAAACACCGGCTGGGTGAGGGGTTAGGGTTGAGACAGCTCCCACCCCCACCCATTCCCCATCACCAAGTACGGTTCAAACTGAGGCTGACCTTGACAAGCATGATTTAGACTTTGGGTTAGAGTCCTCAAACTTAGCTGCAATAACGGGAACCAAATTAAAATGTCATTGGATACAAAATATCAACAAAATAGATGAAATAGCAAACCACAAATCAACATTGTATTCTATTGTCAGTCGGTGATGGGCAGTGGGTTAGTGGCTCCTCCCTACGGGAGTTTGCCACCACGGGACCTGATTTTCTAAAAGTCCTGGTCCTCTGTGGACTGAGGGCTGTAGCCTCCATAAGCTACACAGTCTTTCCTACAGAAGGTGCCTTAAACCCAAATCACCCAAGCTCTCTTTGATCGGCCGGCAATAAACATCAACCCCAGCCCCCGGGATCATCGTTTGGGGCCTGGTTGCTCAGAGTGGACGCAAATAGCAATCGTTTCTTTTATCCGGAAACCCTGATCCCAGGTTTTTTTTGTTGTTGTTGTTTTTGTTTTTTTCTGGACTAGGTAGGAGGCCATCCATTCTCTGCCTCCTTTATGAGCTGACCTTAATCATTGAAGGGATGGCCTCCGTCACCTGAGACCTGGCAAAGACCTTAGCTTCAAGACGTTCCATGCATCCCTCGGGAAGGGTGTCTCCGACCCAGATGGCTCCGGGGGACAAAGGGAGAGTAGTGACTTTGCACGGCCCTCTCTCAAGTCAGTCTAACTCATTTGCTGGTCATGGGTCATCTTCCTGATGTCCACAGCTTCTTGGGAGAGAAGGACAAATGACAATAAGAAGCCCAAACAGAACAAGAGTCTTCCACCCAAATCCTGGCTTTGGAGCCAGAAGACTTTGTCCTTGACACTTGTGTGACCTTGTGAGTGACATGACCTCCGGGTCTCTATCTCTGCTTTTTTGAAACAAAGGAACTGGACCAGATGGCCTCTGAGGTTGACCCCTTCCAGCTCTTGGACCTTTTCTATTGTCCTTTTATTAGGCAGGATGCGTGTGTTGTAGGACTTCTCAAACACCCCTATCAGCCTGCAGCCCTGGCAAAGTGGAGTAAATAAGGAGCACCTGTTCGCCCCGAGCTGTTGTTCCAGCAGGGAATTTCCCTACCCAGAGGTGCATGACTTTAAGAACTAAAATTGGAAGAGACTGATTAAGAAGCAAAGAGAAACAGGATTTGGCAGAGATTTACATTTTAGGTGAGGGGTCTCTACAACTGTAGTGCAGCAGTCTTTCTCTGTGGTAACAATGCCATTTTACGTCACCTTCCTCAAACCCCAATTTCATTGGAATTTCCAGACCCTGGAACAGAGTTTCCCTTAAGGATAGGGGGTCTTAAAAGCCATGGATCCCACTCCTTTTGTTTTGCCTTCCAGAAAGGGAACATATCCAAGATCACACTACTCAGGCTTGGGGCTGAGTTACCCCAGCTTTGAGCCCACCATGGTGAGTCTCTCAGGGTTACCCAATAGGCAAGGGTACCACCCTTATACTTCCATCAAGAGGAAACGTTTTGTGGAACAAAGAGAAATATTCTTTGTTCCTGTCTTCCGGGAGCAGAGCCACCCTGTCCTAGATATGGCCAGCCCCACTGTGAGCCAAGGATGTTCTCTTTGTTAAAAGAATCAAATCAAACCATGTCATAGCAGCTTAGTGCCCAAGATACCCCGGGCCCCAGCCCCTGGTGAATCTGATAAGTTCTGTTTCCAAACGAAGGACTCATCCAGATATCCTGAAGGTAGGAAGACCTGAATTCAAATTTAACCTCAGGTTTAATTAGGGGGCCAACTCACTTAACCTCTGCTGGCCTCAGTTTCCCCATCTGCAATGAGAACCATCATAGCACTTACCTTACAATCTTATAAGGCATCTGGTAAGTTAATGTAACAACGATTCGCTGTTGCTGTTATTATTGTCCCCATTTTGCAGATAAGGCTAGGGCTCAGAGATTAAGTGATCTGCCCATAGTCTTGTAATTCGTCTTCCTATGATACATGTAGTGTTCTCTCACTGCAGCCTGCTGTTTCAGGACAGCTGAGGTGAGCTGGACCCCTTCTTAGAAGCCCCCTCTCTCCCCTCCCTATGGGACTCGATGCAGAAAGCCCAAGGGTTCATCTCTGAGTTTTAATAACTTAGGAAACCACAGGGTTTCCTGGTCCTGTAGCATCTCCTGAAGGAGATGGGTAGGCTCAGGGGGATAGCCCCCCTTCTTCCCCTCTTCCCTGATCCTCCTCCATCCAGATCCTCCAATACCTTTAGGCCCTGGAGGACTGAGCCCAGCCTGGCACATTTCCACCTCAGGCTCACAGAAAAAGGCTTGAGCACAGAGCCTGAACGTTCTGGACACAAGGCAGCCAGTTTTGTGCCCTAGAGACAAAGCAGGTTGTCTGGGCTGGCACTGTGGTCCAGTCCTATCATTAACCAGAGGAAGACATGCAGAACTAGACTGCAGATGCCAGTTTTTCTTGTTGGTTTTCCTACCTCCCTTCTTACAAAAGGGTCTGACAAGCAGGGTCCAGGGATGTGACCCCTCCCCAATTATCTGGCCTAGCAGGGCTCTAGAGGCTCTTCTGGTCAAAGGGAACCTTTATTTCTGGACAAAGACACCCAGAGGATGAAAAAAAGCATCTAGAGGGGGAGGTAAAGAAAAGACAAGGGACGTCTTTAGTACTGAAGAGCTTCTTTGGTCATTGTCTACTCAAGGCCCAGGACCTCAATGATTTAGAACAGAAAGGATCTTAATAGTCATAATACCCAGCCCTCCCATTTTCCAGATAAGGAAACTGAGGTTCAGAGTGGAGAAAGCCAGTCTCCATCAGGCTAATTACTTCTTGATGACTTCCCCATCACCTACTGAAAGGGCCAAGGCTCACCACCCCCTTCCAGCTAGGACAAAGTACCCAGCTACAGACATCCCCTGAGAGTCTCTGCCTGAGGAAAGAGACCCATGGGGGCTTCCCAAAAATTTCATTGATTCTTGGCCCACGACTCCTCCCTGAATGCCAGAGCTGGCCCAGAACACCCCCCACAGTCTGTGGAGTTAGCTTCCATGATTTATGGAGCCTTCCTTGTCAGGGAGGCCCAGGACAGCTGGGGTGGAACCCTCTGGGTCACCGGCGGGAGCCTCTCTGCTTCAGCACTCGGATGGAGAGGCTCTCTGACTGGGAGAGGAGTTGGTTGACAAGGGCCAGACCCAACCCTGTGACCTTGGCCCCATTCACCTCCAGGATTTCATCCCCTACTCCCAGCAGCCCCGAGTACAATTTGGCTGTGTTGGCATCTGCAATTTCCTGAATGTAGAACCCTGGGGAGAAAAACAGGGAACTTAGGACACTCCTGGAAGTGAAATCAGTACATATTTATGGAGCATCTACTGAGAGCAAGGTGCTTTTTTTTCTCTTTCTCCCTTCCTCCTTTCACCCCTCCCTTATTTCTTTCTCTTTCTCTCTTGCTTTTTCTTTTTCTTGTTTCCTTCCTTCCATTCTTTCTTCCTTTTTCTTCTATTCTCCCCTCCCTCCCTTCTTCCCTTCCTTCCTTCCTTTCCTTCAGAGAGAGACTCATCTTCTTCATCCTCATAAACATTCTAAAAATCCTTCGGCCATCTCCCACCCCCAGCCAACAGTCACTTATGATTATCCTGAAGTCCTAACCAAAGTGAGCACATCCTTGTCCTGATCCCAAGCCTGCATTCATTAAAAAAAAAAAAAAAAAGATGTTAATATTAATAGCTATCATTTATGAGTTTGCAATAGCTCTTTAGTATTTGCAAAGGGGTTTTACAAGTGTTATCTCATTTGATTCTCACAACAACCTTTCAAAGTCAGTGTCATTATTATCCCAGTTTTACAAATGGGAAAACTGAGGCTGAGAAAATTTAAGTGACTTGCCCAAGATCACCCAACTGACACAGGATTGGAACTAATCCTAAATCCAACCAGCAACCTCTGTCTACTCTACCACTAAATGTGTCCCAATGTGGTTCTAGAAGGCAATAGCTTATTCAAAAGGAACCAGATAGGCAAAAGACAAAACAGCATCAGTGATTAAGAAGCTATTCTCTCTAGGAGAAATTTAGGAACAGAGGATGGAAGCATGATGGAGATATCTTCAGTGAAGAACAGCAACAGTAATAAAAATGGAAATGATATGTTCATTGGGCATATGCTGTAATCCACCAGGAAAGAAAGGAAATAGATGAGGAATTTGGAAAATAGATAACAGCCTACTTCAGACACTTAATAAGAGTAGCAGTAAGAAATTATAATTTAATTCAATTCATTCTCCACCCCAAGGACGGAAACTAAAAAGTTCTTGGGTTGTCCTAGGAGAACAAAGAGAAAATGATCTGAACTTGACTGTTATCAATCCACAGAAATTTGTGGCTGGTCTGGAAAAGATGGGAATGATGGGGTTGGTTCTGGGGAGAAAGCTGCAATTTTATTTTAGAATCAGATTTGGGAAAGCAGATTTCAAAAGGTTCAAAGAAAGTCTAAATAGAATCTCATGGGCTAAAAGAAGCATGAGAAGTTTTCCTGAATAATATTCCTAAGATGAGGAGGAAAAGAGAACAATATGAGCATCAAGGAAATTTAGATTTCTGTGGGAAGCATAGGTAAAAAAGAACTCAGACTCATAGCTGAGAAGAGAAACTTAGGACAACAAAAATCTCAGGTCTATTTTGGAAAAGAAGTGCTAGGATTGGTACTCAGGATTAGATTGATGGAGAGATGGCAGAGCTTCTCAATGTTATTTTTCTTTTGATTTCTTCTCCAAGGAGGAAAGATCTTTGAACTGGAAAGGGGAGAATAAAAATGAGTAATGGGGATGGGATATCCAAGATAAATACAGAAATGGTGAGAGGGTGCCCAGCTGCCCTTGATGACTCATGGCCCAGATGAACTATGTATGCCCTTGGAGTATGGAAAGAACTGGCAGGTGTGATTTGCTGAGACACTGTTGATGGTTTCTGCAAGACTGGAGAAGGGAAGAAGTAACATAGGACTAGAGAAGGGCCAAGAGTATCTCACCCAAAAAAAAAAAAAAAAAAAAAAAAAAAAAGAGTAAAAGTCTGTTAATTATAGACTAGCAATCTGACTTCAATTTCTGACTTTCAAAATCTGGAGTGTGTTATTAAAAGTATGGCTAGTGAAAAACTTTTGGTAAATTAACACAATTTCCTTTTTTAAAAAAATGGTAACAGAATGATGGATCAGAAGAATTCTGTAACTATAGTTTAACCTAGAATTTAGCAAAGCATTGGACAAAGTCTGCCGGTATTATTGTGGGAAGGCTACCGACTATACCACAGGATGATTAGCTGGAACTGAAACTGGTTGATTGGCTGGAACTAAAGAGCCTCCATTAATGGTTTGATGCTCATTAATGATTGGAAAGAGGGCTCTGGAGTGGATTGCCCCAGGTACATTCTGTGTTCAGCCCTTTGTAGTTTAACAGTTTTCATTAGTCACTTGGATGAAGGCTTAGATGGAATGCTTATCAAATTTACAAATTTGTAGCTTGGAGGGAAATTAACATATTGGATGACTCAGGATACCAAGAGATCTCAACAGCCTGTAGAATATTGGGCTAAACTGAAAATAATGATATGTAATAGAGAAGGCATAAATATGTTCCTCAAGAAGAGAGTCAGAAAGAAGGGAGGGAGGAAATATTTATTAAGCACTTATTATGAGCCAGACACTGTGTCTCATTTCATCTTGACAACAGCCCTAGGGGTTATGTGCTATTATCCCCATTTTACGGTTGAGGAAACTGAGGTAGAAAGAGTTAAAATAGCTTACTCAGAATCACACAACTAGGAAGGATGTGAGTCTGGACTTGAATTCAGGTCTTTCTGACTTCAAGACCAGCACTTTATCCACTGAACCATCTAGCTGCCTTTCACAATGTAGTAGATATGCTGTGTGATAGGACCAATAGCTGTCAGCATTCTCTCCCCTACATGAGGTAGGAAAAAGTGGCAAAACCAGGACTTGATTGGTGACAGGGCTTGGGTCAAAGGCCAAGCTGGGCATCCCTTGACAAAGTTTCCTGGTGATTTCTAGTTGGATTGATGCAGCTTCCTAGACACCTACGGGTATTAATTTGGGCTCAGGCCTGAGCTTGTTGGGGGCAGTAGCCCCGTTTGATAGTCCTTGTTTAATCTCCAACTTCCTTTGGGCTAGTTTCGGTTTTCAGCCCTCATTCTAATGATCTGAAATTCCTTTCTGGGGAGAGACTGAAGGAGATAACAATAGGGATTTTTTGTCTTATTTACAATAATAAGAAAATTCCTGACTTATTTACAACAGAGAATTCTTGTATTATTGACAAATATCTCCAGAACCTCCTGATAACATCTCTGTGCAAACATTGTTTTGATGACTCTAGTCATCATGTATGTATATAAGGAAGGCTGAAAAATGAAATCTTTGCATTTGGTGTATACCAGCCAATGCCTGTCAACTGACGTCCCCTTACAGGCAGTCTGGTCTTCCTGAAGGCCAAATGCCTGTCTATCCCTTTACTATCAATAAAGACTTTGTTTCCATACAGCATCGAGTAGCAAATTCCTTTGCTGCCGACCCCGCCCTTGGTTACTTTGGGGAAGGAAGGAGACAGAGAAAAGGAACTGACCCGTCTCGGTTTATGCCTCAGTTTACTCCTCATTAAGCTTATGGCTCTAATTTGGAAACATCTAAAAACTAACACCCTGTTCTCCTGACTAGTTTTGTTTCCATATAGGTACATAGGATTGTGTCTATAGGAGCCAAGTGCTATAATGTCCTTGTTGATAACCCCTCTACATCAGCTCAATCTGACATACTCACTCTGAAAAATGGGAATTGGACAAAGTGAATGACAATAACCATTAACTCCAATTACTAATATTTCTGATTGATGTGGGTTATAGCCCCTTTAAGATTCCTTTCTGATTCCCAACCCCCCATGGCTGACCTTTGAGTCACAAGTCCTGGTCAAAAGCACCTTTTTGAATTCCAATAGGAGATATCCAGGCTCTTCCAGCCCCCATCGAATCTGAGTTAACTTGGGCTGTCCCAGCCCCCATTCTAGTGATCTGCTCAGGTTTCCCAACTCACACCTAGAAACTCTAGCCCTTGCTGAAACCCATCAAGGAGCCAACCTGGGACTCCACCCATGGGCCTGTTTCACCAAATCTCTCTTTATAAAAGAGCTAAGCTGGAATCATCTCTTTGCAGAGGGTCAAAACATGCTGGCACCATGCTTTGCACCACAGACTCTCTGTCCACCGGAACTTCTGGTGTACTTCTCTCTTTACCTAACGCCTTTTACTAACCAGACTTTAGCCTTGCTTCCAAACCCCACAATAAACCTCTTTTATCAATCTAGGTTTTTGGGCCTGTAAATTCCTTTACAGGGGACTCTGCTCCACCACTAGACCTCATTTAACTCTGTATCCTTGCACCGAATCCAAAGGGGTTGCAGGAGAGCTCTATTCGACTCCCTGTACCCTGAACCTGCCACTAGACCTCAATTAAATCTAATTTCATTTGGTACCCCTTATCTAGATCTCATCATGATTATTAACATCAGTTTATCTGATATACAGTGATTTCCACAAAATGGAAGCCACGGCACAGCAGAAACTCTTTATCTCCTTGGCAAGTGGAAAGACATGGCAGATGAGAGAAATGCTAATTTACAATATAAACTCATTTGCATTTGTTACAAAGGAAGATGGTGGGAAATTTTTAGTAGTGTTGCCTTCCAAAGTAGTAAGGAGCAGTACAGGGAAAAGCAAGTCTGGAAAAACATGGTGTGAGACCTTTCTAAACCAGATCACTCAAAGACATTTATAGAAACTGGAAGAACTAGCAAACAGATGACAAATTATACAAGTCTATCAGCACTTCTAAAACAAACTTGTTTTTCCATCCTAGATTATAACAGATTCACTTTATATGTTCCCCAAAACCTTGATACCATCATGTAAGGGTATATCTTAGCCCTTCTCCTTCCTTTCTCAAGGAGTTTCTTGATCTCTCCTTTCCACTCCAACCCCTGTCCTTAAATGTGGAGATTCTGTTTATGCATGTTGTTGTTTCTTCAAATACTTGTTTCCCTCGTTTATGAACCTCAATTTATATGATCATCCCCTTCACTCTAATGCAGCCACACACAAGGAAGATCTTGTCTTCACAGCCCAGAACTATGAAATTTCTCCATTTGACCTTCTACTCCATCTTATCCCCCAAACACATTCTTTATTTGATTGCAATTGATGTTGCTCTTCATTTTTTTCTCATCCTTTTCCAAAAACCTGCCCATGATATTCTTGCTCCAATCATACGCTCAAGTTGCAGAATTTTGCTCATATCACCACCTAACTACTAGACATTTTGAACTAGAGGTTTCGTAGACGTTTCAAAGTTCCAAAAAAGAACTTATCTTTTCTTCCAAAATTAGCCCTTTTATGAATTTCCTTATTTCTATTAAGGGTGCCACATTACCGGGATTCACAAACTTTAATGCTATCCTTCACGTCTCACTCTCCCTCACCCTACACTCATAACAAATCAAAGATCAAGTCTCCTTCCCCAAATGCATCCACCCTCCACTCACACTATCACTACCCTCATTACTTCTAGCCTGGTCTATTACAATAACTATAAATGGAGAAGGACTCTCCCTTCTCCATGTCTTTTTCCATCCAGCTGCCAAAGAGATCTCTATAAACACACGTCTGAACGTTGCTCCATTGCTCAATATATGCCAGTGATTTCTTCTTACCCCTAGGAAAAATACAAATTCCTCTGTTTGGCAATGAAAGCCCTTTATAATGGGTTCCAACTTACCTTTCCAGGCTTATTATACAGTGTTCACCTTTACACACATTTCTATTCTTCATACACAACCTTTCCA